>NC_088798.1:30453468-30753468 GCF_011386835.1 Chrysemys picta bellii | reverse complement strand
ATTGTCATCCTTTTGTTAAGTAAAGTTTCCTCAAAACACTTTGAAAAGGTTGCATGGGCAGCATTATAATCTGAATTATTACAAACAGTGAAAGAAATTAAAGCTTGGTGACAAAATTTTATCTGGGTAGAATAGGGTGCTTGTGGGACAACTCAAACGTGTATGGCAAAACCAGTAATATCTAAAATCAAAATACATTTATGTTAGCTAAAGTGACATGATAAAAGATTGAAAACAAGAGCCTGAAGTACATGAACAGAGAATTATTAAGTAACGCATTAGGAAGGTTTAAATTGAAACTAATGATAATAGCTCTAATCTCTGAAGGAAGTTATTTAAAGTGCATTCTATTCTGAAAAGAGATTCCATAGAAGTGGCATTGTGGGTTTTTGGCTTATTGGTACTTAATAAATGCACACCAGATGTGTTCAGATTACAAATTACACCTAAAATGGTGTTTTTATTTTTTAATTAACTTCCAGTCCAGTAAACTTATCCTGAAATCAGAGTTAGTTCTCTTTATCTCAGACATCTCCACCAGTTAAAAGTTCTGCAGGTCAAATTATGACTCCAATGACACTGTAACCTCACTACCTTCAATAGCTTTGCATAAGGGAATTAGAAGTAAACAACCCACACATATAATAGAATAGAATTCAGTCCATTCACTCTTGGCTGTGCTGAGTCTGCACTGCTAACAGAATTTACACCTCCACAAAACATTAGGGCAGGGAGTTTTCAATGAACTTTAGACTCTTCAGTTGTAAGGAAGATTTATTGTTATCCCAAGTCTATCTTAGGGTATGTCTACACTAAGAGAGTAGTTCGATTTTACTTAAATCGAATTTTTGGAATCGATATTGCAAAGTCGAACGTGTGTGTCCACACTAAGGACAGTAATTCGACTTTGTGAGTCCACAGTAACGGGGAAAGCGTCGACATTGGAAGCGGTGCACTGTGGGCAGCTATCCCACAGTTCCCGCAGTCCCCGCTGCCCATTGGAATTCTGGGTGGAGCCGCCAATGCCTTCTGGGTAAAAAAAATGTGTCGAGGGTGCTTTTGGGTAACTGTCGTCATCCGTCCATCACTACTGCCCTCCCTCCCTGAAAGCGCCAGCGGGAAATCAGTTCGCGCACTTTTCTAGTCAGTGACAGTGCGGACGCCACAGCACTGCGAGCATGGAGCCCGCTGCGACCATCGCTGCAGTTGTGGCCGTTCTCAACGCCTCGCAGCTTATCATCCACCTTTCCCTGAGGCAGATGCAGATAAGTCAGGCGAGGAGGCTACGGCACCGCGGTGAGGGCCTGAAGTCTGAGAGTAGCACAGACCTCTCAGAAAGCACGGGACCCAGCGCCGGGGACATCACGGTGGCAATGGGTCATGTTGATGCCGTGGAACGGCGATTCTGGGCCCGGGAAACAAGCACGGACTGGTGGGACCGCATAGTGCTGCAGGTCTGGGATGAATCCCAGTGGCTGCGAAACTTTCGCATGCGGAAGGTAACTTTCCTTGAACTTTGTGAGTTGCTGTCCCCTGCCCTGAAGCGCAATGACACCCGGATGCGAGCAGCCCTGACTGTCCAGAAGCGAGTGGCCATAGCCCTCTGGAAGCTTGCAACGCCAGACAGCTACCGGTCAGTCGCGAACCACTTTGGCGTAGGCAAATCTACCGTGGGGGTTGTTGTGATGCAAGTAGCCAAGGCAATCATTGATGTACTGCTGTCAAAGGTAGTGACCTTGGGAAACATGGAGGCGATCATAGATGGCTTCGCAGTGATGGGATTCCCAAACTGCGGTGGGGCCATAGATGGAACTCACATCCCTATCCTGGCACCGGACCACCAGGCCAGCCAGTACATTAACAGAAAGGGATACTTTTCCATGGTGCTGCAAGCACTGGTGGACCACAGGGGACGTTTTACGAACATCTACGTCGGATGGCCGGGCAAGGTTCATGACGCTCGTGTTTTCAGGAACTCTGGTCTGTTTAGACGGCTGCAGCAAGGTATTTACTTCCTGGACCACAAAATAACTGTTGGGGATGTGGAGATGCCTATAGTCATCCTCGGGGACCCAGCCTACCCACTAATGCCCTGGCTCATGAAGCCCTATACTGGCGCCCTGGACAGTGAAAAAGAACTCTTCAACTACCGGCTGAGCAAGTGCAGAATGGTGGTGGAGTGTGCTTTTGGCCGTCTCAAGGGGAGATGGAGAAGCTTACTGACTCGCTGTGATCTCAGCGAAACCAATATCCCCATTGTTATAGCAGCTTGCTGTGTGCTCCACAATCTCTGTGAGAGCAAGGGGGAGACCTTTATGGCGGGGTGGGAGGTTGAGGCAAATAGCCTGGCTTCTGATTACACCCAGCCAGACAGCCGGGCGATTAGAAGAGACCAGCGGGACGCGCTGTGCATCCGGGAGGCTTTGAAAGCTAGGTTCCTGACTGAGCAGGGTAACCTGTGACTTTTAAGTTAGTGTACAGAGAAGCTGAACCTGCCCCCGTTTCTTTACCCAGTTAATGTTGACTATCCTCTCCAGTTACATACCCCCTTCACCCCCTTCCAACACACGTTTAGAAATAAAATCACTTCTACTTTGTTAATGAACACCGTTGTCTTTATTACTGCTTTTGTGGGAATGTTTTAAAACTGGGACGCAGACTGTGGTGGGGAGCGGGTGTAGTGTACTGACGCAAATGAAACTTCTAAACTCCAGGATTGACAGGCTCCGCTGTGGTGGACTGGTTGTTTCAACGGAGCCTGTCACCCCTCCTGATCGGGACTGTGTGTATGGGGGGGCGATGTGACTTTGTGGCAGGGGGAGGACGGTTACAGATCCCCTGCTGCGTGGCTCTGTGATCCAGAATAAGGACCGCCGCTTAAGATCTGTAACTGCCCTCCCCCGCCACAAAGTCACAGAGCAACCCACCCCCCACCACAGAACATGAAAACCACCTCCCAGACTGACCAGGGTAACTAGTCACTGCACTGTGTATGTGCCCTGCTGTTGGACCTGCCCCCGCCTATGTACCCTGCCAAAGGTGACTGTCCTGTCCAATTACCAACCCCCTCCCCCCCTCCTCCAAGAGAACATGATGGAAACAGTAATTAACAGAAACGTATTTTTTATTAGCAACTACACATGGAACTGGGAGGTGAAACTTGGACGGGGGCTTGTGTGAGGCAGGAAGGAAAGAACTTGTCAAATTTTGGGGAATGAGAGCCTTCTACTACTAGAGCTCTCTGCAGGGGTGGAGTGAGAGTTAGCACGGACTCTGCCGCCCCTCCTTCTTTGCACTTTCGGTGAGGGGGGTATGGGACTTGGTGGCGGGGGAGGGCGGTTACAGATAGACTGCAGCGGGGCTCTGTCCTCCTGCCTCCGTTCCTGCAGAACATCCACAAGGCGCCGGAGCGTGTCCGTTTGCTCCCTCAGTAGTCCAAGCAGCGTTTGAGTCGCCTGCTGGTCTTCCTGCCGCCACCTCTCCTCCCGATCCATGTTTGCTTGGTGCATTTGGGACAAGTTCTCCCGCCACTGGGTCTGCTGTGCTGCCTGGGCTCGGGAGCAGGCCATAAGCTCCGAGAACATGTCCTCCCGTGTCCTCTTCTTCCTACGCCTAATCTGCGCTAGCCTCTGGGAGTGTGATGCCAGGCTAAGTTGTGAGACAGTCGCAGATGTGGCTGTGGGAATGGGAAAAAGGGAGTGAATTCCTCAGAAAGATAAATGTAGTTGTGAACAAAGAACATAGTCTTTCTCTGTGAACAAGACCATGCACAGCACCTATCACATGCGCACTCAGCACAAGGTTGAATTCTCGGCCTTCGCATTCAGTGCCTGGGGTCTTGCACAGCAGATTTGAGAAGCGAGGCAGGACACCGGAATTTCTGTAGCAGGCAGACATGGTAAGCCGTAGACTTGTGGCAGCTTAAAACTTTAATATTAGCACTGGCCTCATTTCACATTGAAAGCAATGTCAGTCCCTGCTGCCAGCAATCCGGCAAGCAGGAACTCTGCCCCTGTCCCACCCCCTCGCGGCTGTCCCCGGGAACGATCCCTGTAGGCTGCCCCTCTCCCGCCTCCACCGTGTGGCCGCAAACCAGCGGTTACAGTTCTGTAAAGGAACGGGCAAGCAGTCCCAACAGTAACATTCCCCTACCTAATTCAAAGCAGGTCACCATGAGTGACATCACCCTCATGAGGATCTCAGACAGCGAGAAAGAAATAATGCTTCGGGAAAGCCTCCAAAGACCAGGGCCGTATGCCGCCCTGCTGTGCAGAGCAATGATCCCTGAGTACTTGATTGTCTCGTGGCGTGGCAACGTGTCATACTACGGAGGACCCAATAAGGCCGCTCTCCCCAGGAACCTGATGCAACGGCTTTCCAATTACCTCCAGGAGAGCTTCCTCGAGATGTCCCAGGAGGATTTCTGCTCTATCCCCGGACATATAGACCGCATTTTACTCTAGCTGCACTGGCAGTGACTAAACAGTAGAGCGGCTTGGGCAGAACAATCATGCTAAACCGGACATTGTTAGATTTTTTTTCAATAGTTGCACTGCCCAGGACTGAAACGTTAAGCGCCTAGGGCAAACTAATCATGAGGAACCCATTGTTGTTATTGTTAATATTCCTGTTCTGTTAAAAATAAATGTTTAGATGTTTAAAACACTTACTGGCTGATCCTTCCCCAGATTCTGTGTCCGGGTTAACGGCTGGGGACGGTTGGTAGGGGATCTCAGTAAGGGTGATGAAGAGATCCTGGCTGTCGGGGAAATCAGCGTTGTAAGCGCTGTCGACTGCCTCGTCCTCCTCATCTCCTTCCTCATCTTCCCCGTCCGCCAACATGTCCGAGGAACCGGCCGTGGACAATATCCCATCCTCAGAGTCCACGGTCAGTGGTGGGGTAGTGGTGGCGGCCGCACCTAGGATGGAATGCAGTGCCTCGTAGAAACGGGATGTCTGGGGATGGGATCCGGAGCGTCCGTTTGCCTCTTTGGTCTTCTGGTAGCCTTGTCTCAGCTCCTTGATTTTCATGCGGCACTGCGTTGCATCCCGGCTGTATCCTCTCTCTGACATGTCTTTAGAGATCTTCTCGTAGATCTTTGCATTCCGTTTCTTGGAGCGCAGCTCGGAAAGCACGGACTCATCGCCCCACACAGTGATCAGATCCAAGACTTCCCGATCAGTCCATGCTGGGGCCCTCTTTCTATTCTGAGATTGCACAGCCATCACTGCTGGAGAGCTCTGCATCGTTGCCAGTGCTGCTGAGCTCGCCACGATGTCCAGACAGGAAATGAGATTCAAACTGCCCAGACAGAAAAAGGAATTCAAATTCAAATTTTCCCGGGGCTTTTCCTGTGTGGCTGGTCAGAGCATCCGAGCTCGGACTGCTGTCCAGAGAGTCAACAGAGTGGTGCACTGTGGGATAGCTCCCGGAGCTATTAGCGTCGATTTCCATCCACACCTAGCCTAATTCGACATGGCCATGTCAAATTTAGCGCTACTCCCCTGGTCGGGGAGGAGTACAGAAGTCGAATTAAAGAGACCTCTATGTCGAACTAAATAGCTTCGCGGTGTGGACGGGTGCAGGGTTAATTCGATGTAACGGCGATAACTTCGACATAAACACCTAGTGTAGACCAGGCCTTAGAGCTTTACTCTCCATGTCCAACTAATATATGCTTCACTAATATACGTATACTCTTTGTTTAATCTGAGTTCAATTGAATCAAAAATACATGTATGAGAAGTTTTATAAAGTGGACATTTTTCTAGGTGGTCTTAAATAATGTTTTAAAAGTGAAAGTCTTCATGGAGTTATGTAAGAATATAAGACTGGCCACAGTGGGTCAGACCAAAAGGTCCATCTAGCTCAGTACCCTGTCCTTCTGAAAGTGGTCAATGCCAGGTGCTTCAGAGGGAATGAACAGAACAGGCAATCATCAAGTGATCCATCCTGCTGTCCACTCTCAGCTTCTGGCAATCAGACAAATCTATCCAGTCAATATTAATTTTTTTTACTGCAAACGCAAGAGAGAGGAAAAAAATTGAGCCAATTTAATGCCTTAACTGATGTGATTTTTTTTAAAGCAACCTTAAGATATCAAAGTATTCCTTTCATATCCAGGGTCTGATAGAAGACAAAACGGTATACTGTAAGTGGAACAGTTTTATTATACAATACTAGTTTTAATTCTGTCAGATAAATATTGAATTATTGTTATTTCACTGGACATGTAATTTGCCAAATGACTTTTTTTTTAAAACCATTTCCAATCATTGTTTGAGGTTGAAAATAAAGAAAACCCTGGATCTAATGTCTTCCTATATCACTTCAGGACAGATCATAGCAGAGAATGCACAGAGGTGAACTTAGTGCCCACAATCTGTATAAGGTGATGATTTAGTACTTTTTAACTATCAGTGGAGTAAAAGCAGCTATACACAAAGGAACAGAGTAGGTTATAAAGTCAAGACCTATACTCCCCCTCCTTTTAAAAAAAAAATCTGATATATATCATACCATCACTATAGCAAGTCTACAAAGGACACATTTTAAATTCTTATTTTCAGATACTGTTCTGCTTGAAGTTTTCATACTTATTCTTTAACCTAGAAAAGATTTTCCCTAAGGAAAGCTTACAGGAAATTCATTAGGCATATTTTGAGTTGGTTAAATGTTAAAAATGCTTTTCAACAGTAAAAGCACCTGAACAGTTGCTTGTACTCAGGAACACAAGCAATCTTCAAGTTATCTTCAAACTTAGCACATATGTTGTTACAATCAAGGCTTTGCAATATTTGAAGGTAACAAACTTGAAATAAAGTTCAGAATGTTCGAAAGCTTACAGGTAAAAACCCCACACTTAAAACACAAATGTCTTTATTTGCAGAACCCTCTCTCTACTCACATGGTAGAGTCTGGTGAGTGGAGGTGGGATGCAGGGGCAGCAGATGGAGCCAAAACCTTAGTAACAGAGGCAGAGCTACTTCTAACTAAGGAAGCAAGGAGGAGCAGCGGCTTCCAGATTAGTGGTCTTGCCAAAAAAATAAAAAAAGCTAATTTTAAAAAGTAAAAACTTACTTACTATGTCATTGTTTCTTTGCATTTGGCTCAGCTTGCATAATGAAAATAATCTATTTGGTTTGATTTTTGTTTAGTCAGTTTCACTTTCAGTTTTCCAAGGTATTAGCATAACGGTGCACTATTTAGATTGCAAACATTGCAGAAAAAGTTTTTTTTTGTTTAAAAATCCTGTGTTTCCACTGAAATTGAAAAAAAAAAAAATGGAAAAATTTCAGTTCTTAAGTTTTGAAAAAGCTTGCTTTTACAAAACTTATATTTTGGGTCAAATTCAACCTCTTTAAAAACTGTGCATTCAGCAAATATATTGCATTACTTTGCTTACTTATATGCAAGTACGATCCAAATTGAGGCATTCCAACGGTATATATATTATAGTAGATATATAAATGCATCCTGGGATAAATAAATTATGGAATTAACAGGAAGCTGTAACCATGCTTGAGCAAGTGAGGTTTTGCTGTTTGAATATGCTAAATTAGGTCAGTCAAGTTCAGCTCTAAAGAAGGGTGGGAAAGTGCAGAACATGTATCTCTTGAACACCACAATTTTCAAATAGTGCACCTTGCATATGTTAAAGTCCTATTACAATATTAAGTGTTCAAAATCAACAGTATGATAGCATGTTCTGTTAGCAGGATAGCTTTTGAGTGCAGGTTCAGTTCAGCTTCTTACTGGAATGGATTTCTGGATGCCTCTCATAGAATAGTCTTTTCATTTGATGCTTACAGCCTTGAATATTTACAACAATGACATCTGGGCTGAGATTTTTCAGACTTTTTAGCCCTAAATTAATTTGTTTGCAAAGTTTCAAGAAAATTCTTTCAGTTGTTTTTCTCAGAATTAGTCATTCAAATAAACAGTTGTTGACAAGAGGTCAGAATCTTGGATTTGCACTTCTTCAAAGGTCTAACAGCATATGGAGTTGTACACCTTGGTTCAAAACCAACATGAAGTGGAGCATGCCCCCTACCAAAATCACCAGCATCACCATTGTTGATCCAAGAACAGCTCTGATTTTCAAACTTCACACAAATTCAATGGTGTAATTTCAACCTTAAACCCACTAATATTTTGGAAACTTTTTTTTTTTTAAAAAGGAATATGGCTTTTGCCAAACCATATTTTAAAGCTGTTTTAAGATCAACTTTAGTACGAATAAAATATGAAAGCAGAATCTAAAGCTTAGGTTACCTTTTTATCCCCCTGTTTTCGCCTTCGTAGCCCTGGTCTGTAATCATCTCCAAACCGCAAAAAGTAATAATAAGAAACTAGTCGTTCTATAGGATCTCTTATGACATTAATGTAAATTGGTTTCTTTTTAACACCAAATCTGAAATAGAAAATAAATAAATAAAAATGTCAAACCAACGTTTTTCCTGCAGTATCTCAAAAATGTATTTACTGACATTAGGTAAAAGTAAAAGTGTATACATATTACAGACAGGAAATTTTAATCTTTAGAGCCAGGAAGTCAGTATTTCACATTAGGGCTATATATTACTGTTTGAAAGAACAGAAGAGTGCTGTCTGAAAAAGGACAGATGAAAAAAGTATTGAAAACAGAGATATTCTCTACCTTGTGATGGAGGGTTCCAGAAATGTTAACACAATAGATTCTTGTTTACAGGAACAAGACAAACACAAAAAACCAAGCCACACACCAGGTAAGTCAATTCTGTGTGTCTGTATGATTTTTTGTTTGTTTTTAATATAATCCAACCCGTGTCTGAGCTAAAACAATATTGCAATGTCAATAATTACATCCTGCCTGCTTCCATACCAGGTGTAGAAAGTTTTAATATAAGTAACCTGACCTTAGAAATTCCTTCCCTCGGTCTAGCAACCAAATATTCACACCACAGAAGCCCTCAGGAGGTTCGGTCTTCTTTTCCTGCTTCCTGCAGTTGTTGCTGTTCTAACTGTGCTATGCACTAGTGAAGTAAGGGGTATTCATAGCATGATGCCAAGGACAGAGATGCAAACTACAAGGAAGGGGAGGTGCTCAGGGACTGTCATTTGGCTAGGATTATAAAATGTGGGTGTTCTTGAGACAAGCAGAAACCAACACTTCATTTTCTATTACAGGTTTCAGAGTGGTAGCTGTGTTAGTCTGTATCAGCAAAAAGAACGAGGAGTACTTGTGGCACCTTAGAGACTAACAAATTTATTTGGACATAAGCTTTCGTGGGCTAAAACCCACTTCATCGGATGCATGGAGTGGAAAATACAGTAGGAAGATATACATATAAAGAGAACATGAAAAGATGGGGGTTGCCTTACCAACTTTAACGAGACAAATCAATTACAGTGGGCTATTATCAGCAGGAGGAAAAATCACTTTTATTGTGGTAATCAGGGTGGCCCAGGGCAGAGGTAGCTCAGTGGTTTGAGCATTGGCCTGCTAAACCCTGGGTTGTGAGTTCAATCCTTGAGGGGGCCATTTAGGAATCTAGGGCAAAAATCTGTCTGGGGATTGGTCCTGCTTTGAGCAGGGGGTTGGACTAGATGACCTCCTGAGGTCCCTTCCAACCCTGAGATTCTATTCTATTCTATTCTAACAGTTGACAAGAAGGTGTGAGTAACAGTAGGGGGGAGAATTAGCATGGGGAAATAGTTTTTAGTTTGTGTAATGACCCATCCACTCCCAGTCCTTATTCAGGCCTAATTTGATGGTGTCCCGTTTGCAAATTCATTCCAGCTCTGCAGTTTCTCGGAGTCTATTTTTGAATTTTTGTTGTTGAAGAATTGCCACTTTTTGGTCTGTAATTGAGCGTACAAGGAGGTTGAAGTGTTCTCCAACTGGTTTTTGAATGTTATAATTCTTGACATCTGATTAGTGTCCATTTATTCTTTTGAGTAGAGACCATCTGGTTTCGTCAATGTACACGGCAGAGGGGCATTGCTGTCACATGATGGCACATATCACATTGGTAGATGTGCAGGTGAACGAACCCTTGATGGTGTGGCTGATGTGATTAGATCCTATGATGATGTCCCTTGAATAGATATGTGGACAGAGTTGGCAACGGGGTTGGTTGCAAGGATAGGTTCCTGGGTTAGTGTTTTTGTTTTTTTTTCTCCTGCTGATAATAGCTCACTGTAACTGATTTGTCAGTGACTTTTCAAGATTTTTTAAGGCCCCTGTGCTACCTAAGAATGTTATTTTGGGGCCAGACTAATGACACAGACCTGGACAGAGGCCTGAACATTTGGTCGTATAATGACCATTCTGACTGACTAATGCAAAGCTCCTTGGAGCTGGATTGTGTTATGATATATATTTGTACACTTGACAATTACAAGAACGCAGAACATACTCACAGTTTCTTTAAAAGTATAGGTCAAAAGCAAAGAGCAACCACAGTACTCAATATACGATTTTAATAATGAAAACCACAAATAAGAGGAAGGAAGCTGTTGTGGGAAAAAATTAGACATTTAGGTAAAAGGGCAACAAACAGCAAAACACAAGGATAATACAGCCCTGGAAGGAAATATGAACATGAATGAAATCTGTGAAATTGCTTAGATGCCTTTCTACAGGTACAATAATTGTTTTAATCTGGAAAGTTCCAGTACCTAGAAGATGTTTTCAGCTTTATGCCTTGAGTAATGTAAAGAATAATATTCACCTAGCTGTTCACAAGGCTGTTATTCCATTAAGGGTTCAAGTCAAAAAGTCTTTTAATATAGTATTTTAACTTCTTTAAAAAGGTGGGAGAGGAGGTTGATGCAATGTGAAGCACAGGGTTTCTTCATTTTATTTCATGATTTTTTTTTTAAATTAAGGTTTCTCTCCTTCCTTTTCTTTTAGCAATCTTGAAATTTCAGCTGCTGCCCACTGGTAATTTCCAGCTGATATAGTGGCTTTTCGGACTTTCTATTAGAGATAAGCTAAACTGGGAGTTTATGATGTTCCCCCATTTTACTTTTACTTTTTTTTTTAAATAAAAAGTTATAATTAAAAATTACTTCTAGAGAGGGGTTTAAAGGCTACAAACCAAAAGATCTTTACCCTCTGAGGTCTTAGTTAATTGTCTGAGTGGAAAGGAGGAGGAACACAAGTGATGGGGAATATAGGCATGATCTTGCACCACTGAAGTCAATAGGAGTTTTATGATTGACTTCAGTGGGAGCAGGATTAAGCTCTACAAAGGGGATCATTATTCAGTGTATTTTCTATGTATTTTTGTAAAGATAGTATTAGTGTATAGCACAAAAGTGACTGCTTTAATATATTGGTATGTTATTAACTGTGGCATGTTAAAAACTAAATTTAAAAAAGTTTAAAATGTATGGTGAACATGAAGAGCCACAAACTTCAAAGTAACCTAACTGAATACCAGTTATATGGTGTTACTTATTAGATGTGGTATGTTTGGGAACAGATTGCGTCTAAACTTCTCAGCCTGTGAAGCATATCACTAGGATGACACACTCAGTATTCAGAAGAGCGAGCTGAAATTCTCAGGCAAAGGCACTTCTGTTGCTCAACCAAGGAATAATACTGCTAACTTGTGGAGTCAGGTCCTAAACAATGAGCTAATTCTTTTTTATCATGCAATAAACAGGACAAAGTTGTATTAAAAATCTAAAGGGAATATTGCTATTTTGAAGGACACTCAATGTTTCAATTTTTTTAAAAACAGTTGTTAGATTCTGATCACTAGAGGGCAGTAATATTTAAGATGGATCTACATAATCTACTTGAACTACTGGACTCCACAACTGAAAGCTGGTAAAACTATCACGTTTCGGAAGGAAATATTTTATCTACTGTGTAGTTTTAAGAATATAAATAGTATCCACCATTGTAGATGAAACAAATCATTGGGTAACTTACTTTGCAAAATCCAAGTAAGATATATGTCCATGATAAAATCCTGGTTTCATTTCCTTCCAGGAAGTTACATTCTTAACAAATCGCACCTACAAAAGTAGAAAACAGTCAATATTCCAATTCTGTTTGGAATGGCTGATGTTTAGCTTCCAATAATATGTTCCATTCAATAAGTAAAACCGAACGATGCATTATGATAAAAATCTATCACTATGAATATTACCAAAAGACATATGACTAACTGAAAAGGATACTTTATTTAGAAGCACATGGCAATTGACTCATCTTAGAGAGTCACAATTTAAAGCTAAAAAAATATGAAGCAGAAAGTAGCAATCAGAAAGGCAAAGAAAGCAAAGTCAGAAATATGATCAATATAAACAACATTTTAATTAGTATTTTTTGTTAGCCTGAAACATAGTTTGAAGGCAATACAGAGTTCCCTCAGCAGTGAGCAACAGGGACCAAATCCATCAATCTGTATTCAGTTTCCAACAGATTTTCCACAAGAAGGGAACGATTTTTTCTTCAAATGCGTTAGATCCTATAAAAAGCCAGCGTTTCACCTATTTTACAGGGACGTGAAGGCATCAAACCTGGTGGACCATTTGCTCAAAAGGAACAAAATTTTAATTTTTGGATGGACCATCAGCCAGACTGCATTTCTGCACTATGTTTAGTTTAAGGTACATCTGCATTCTTCTCTGGAGCTTATTACTAGGAAAAATTAATTTAAGCCCAAAAGCTCAACATGACAATCTAAATCTATACAGGGAGGGTGTCCCTAGCCTCTGTTTGCCAGAAGCTGGGAATGGGCGACAGGGGATGGATAACTTGAGGATTACCTATTCAGTTCATCCCTCTGGGGCGCCTGGCACTGGCCACTGTTGGAAGACAGGTTACTGGGCTAGGTGGACCTTAAGTCTGACCCAGTATGGTCGTTCTTATGTTCTTAGATCATACCAAGGCATGAACTAGTCCTTAGACAAGAGCTGATCAAGTTCTAAGCAGACCTCACATTTGGAAGATGATCATGCAGTACAAAATAAGATACATGGCCCAAATTGCAGTGACTTACTTTTTTTTAAAGGAACGTACCAGTAGGGTATTTGAGTTGACTTCAGATTCATGCCTCCCCCATTTATGTTTATGCACCCACTGTGCTGTAGTACTTGGGTGAAATAACCTGGTAAATGCGTCACAGTAAACTGTGCACAACAGACTTCAGAAATTGTTTGCCTCACTGTGCCATATCAGCCAACCATAATACATAATTTACTTATGGTTATTTATTGCAAAAAGATATGCCTTGCACTACACACTTCAGTTTAGTACATTTCTGGATCCACGGAGCACCAGATGAAGAAAGCCCTATTGTCAAGGGAGCCTCCACTGAAAATGACTTACTTGCAATCTTGAAGAGCATGCTTCCATATGGTCAGCAAAACTGTTTCATCACAGTAGTGCACAGAAATAATGTCCTTGAGTTAGCCAGGTTCTAAATAATATAACTATTGCAATATCGGGTGCAATAGTACCGAGTACCCCTCTATGGGTTGGTGAAATGCTGTAACAGCTGCTAGGTAGAACCTAAGAGAGCTTAGGGATAACCCCCGATTTGTTAAGGGTCAGGGCATATTCCAGAATATGGGAAAGAGTTGCTGACACTGGAGAGATTTGTTGGGACGTGCACCAAATCTGGAACCTGGACCATTTCTGCGGGTATCTGCATCTGAAGAAGTGAGGTTCTTACCCACGAAAGCTTATGCTCCCAGTACTTCTGTTAGTCTCAAAGGTGCCACAGGACCCTCTGTTGCTTTTTACAGATTCAGACTAACACGGCTATCCCTCTGATACTCTGCAGGTAAGTGTGTCTTGCGGAGGACTTTCTACTGTGTAGTAGAACCTCTTGCACTTCCTTTGAGCATGAGCTTTCTAGGTGCTGGAACACATAGGATCCATGCCTTGAGGTGGAAGATTCCCAACTTGGGATGTATGGTATACCCTGTGTCCTGAGAGAGGGAAGGTGCAGAGTGGCTGGAAGGGAAAATCAGTGGGCACATTGCGAGCTGCAGGTAAGTGTACCAGGTCTGTCTCGGCCACGTGGGAGCAATCAAAATTGCATAAGCGCCATCGCTCTTTATCTTTAGCAGGACCTTCAGCAGAAGAGGAAATGGAAAGAAGACGTAAAGAAGGTCCTTGTCCCATGAGAGGAGAGAGCATTGCCCAGAGAGTGCCGTTCAATACCCGTCCTGGAACAGTCCGGTGGACACTTCCTGCTTTGGTAAGTGGTGAAAAGATCCATTGACGGTGTTGCCCACTGTGCAAACAAGCCATGAAGTACTGATGGATGCATCTCCCACTAGTGGTCATGCAAGAAAGGGCGATTGACTTGTCCGCTACCACTTTCTGCGTGCCCAGGCGGTAAGCCACGGATAAGGTGATGTTGTGAGAGATACACCAGTTCCACAGTTTCATTGATTCTGTGCATAGAAAGGGTGATCTGGCTCCTCCCTGGTGGTTGATATAATACATGCAGACTATGTTGTCCATCAGGACCTTTATATGTGATCCTGTTATCAGTGGGAGGAAACTGGCACAGGCGTTCCTCACCGCTCTCAACTTAAGGAGATTGATGTGCAGGGACGTCTCTGCAGGTGACCATTTGCCTTCTGTTGTGATATTGTTTAAATGCATGCTCCATCCTATGAGAGGATGTGTCAGTGGTAAGGAGTTACGAAGGTGGCGCCTGTAAGGAGGGGATCCCTTTGCATGCATTGGACAGGTTCTTCCACCAGTCCATGGAGTTCTTGATCCTGGTGGGCAGTGACAGGGCTTTGTCCAGAATGTCCCAGTTTGGTCTGTTAACCGAGCTGAACCACAGCTGTAGGCATCGCATGTGAAGTCTGGTGTGTGAAATCACTGCTGTGCCAGCTGCCATATGCCCCAGGAGCTGGAGGCAGATTCTTGTTGGCACTTGACTGCATTGAGCCATGTCTATAAGCGACACCAGGGATAGAAATTTGTCCTGATGTAGGAAGGCTTTGGCCTATAGCTCATCTAGGTTGGCCCTTGTGAATTCTAGGCATTGCCCTGGTGTGAGAGTCAACTTCTGGGAACCAATCTGCAGGCCCAGCTCCATGAACAAGCATATTGTGTCTTCAGTGGCTCGACGAGCCTCCTGAAGCTACTGGGTTCTCAGGAGACAATTGCACAGGTAAGGGTAGATCATTATCCCTTGAGATCGTAGCTAGGCAGCCACAACTGAGAGAACTTTGGAAAATACTCTGGGTGCTGATGGAAGTCCGAAGGGGAGGAGTGAAACTGAGGAAACATCTGTGAGCTAGTAGTATTGAGATGTGAAAGTAGGCATCTTGTAGGTTGATGGCCGAAAACCGGTCTCCCTGTTCTGGTGATGGAATGATCGTCAATAGGGTGACCATCTTGAACTTTTGAGCTTTGACGAACTTGCTGAGAGCTCTGAAATCCTTTCCTGGTGGGAATTTGGAAGTAACGAGTAGAACCCCTTGCCTCGTAGATGCTGAGGTACTGGTTCTATGATTCCTAACTGCAGGAGTCTATCTCCTACCATAGTAGACTCTTGTGAGAAGGGTCTCTGAAGAGGGATGGGGAAGGGTGTTTGTGGAGGGGATAGGGAGGTGAAGTGGATGAAATATCTGGATCTGATGATCTCAAGGACCCATCTGTCTGAAATTATGCACTCCCAGGCACTGTGGAATGCTGCCAAATGGGGGTGTGGTCACAGGTAGTAGAGGGGAGTGATCTCGTGGTGCCTCGACCTGCCAGTCAAAAGTGATGCTTAGGGGCAGATGTTTGGGTCAAGGACAGGTAACCCAAAAACTTTCATTTTGAGAACATTCCCTTTTTCCTATGGGGCTCATAGTGCTGTTGTGATGGGAATTGGGATGAATAAGGCCTTTGCTGGTATTGAGGGCTGAAGCGTCTCTTTTGCCCCGGTGTGTAGCTTCCCAGTGACCTGAGAGTAGCCCTGGAATCCTACAAGGAGTGGAGAGAGGCGTTGATCTTCTCGTGATAAACTTCACCTCCTCAAAGAGGAGGTCCTCTACCATGGTCTGCATCTCCTTCAGGAAACCCGAGAGGAGAAGCCACAATGCCCGTCTCATCATCACAGGCTTTTTTACCATCAGTTGCCATTTCTGGATAATGGCCTGGAAGGAATCCCGGGAGTTATCCAGCAGTTTATCAACAAAGTCTTGTAGTTTATTGTAATTTGTATACTCATACTTTGCCGTGAATGCCTGGTAATTGAAGATTCGAAATTGTAAAGTGGCTGAGGAGTATGCCTTCCTGCCAAAGAGATCAAGACGCTTCCAATCTCGGTCATAAAGTGCTGTCCTAAAGCGGTGTTGTCGGGCATGAGCGTTCACAGCATCCACCACAATGGAACTGAGGAATGGGTGAGTAAATAGGAACTCTTGATTTCTTTGCGGGGACATAATTTTTTTTGTCTGCCCGCTTGCATGTCAGGGCCACCGAAGCTGGGATTTGCCACACCATCTTAGCTAGGTCTAGGATGGCCTCGTTAATTGGGAGGGCGATTTTGGAGATAGATGAGGCATGGAAGATACCGATGAGCTAGTGGTGTGTATCTTTAACCTCCTCCAATGGTATGTGGAGGGTGTCCACCACACTCTTCACCAGCTCGAGACATGTGGAAGTCATGGACGGTGGCAACAGCATGACTGTTTCGTCCAGTAAAGAAGAGGATATGGCCGTGAGTGTGACCGCCTCCTCTGCGTCCACCTCTCGCTCCTCCACTTCCAAGGCATGTGATGCTGTAGCCAAAGGGCATGCCTGGGAAGTGCTGGGGCAACGCTCAATGCCCTTGAGACGGGCTGGTGGTGTGCCACCCAGGGGTCCTAGTATGGCCCCTGTGGGGGCATATGGCCTGGCAGAGGTGTCCACGGGTGGCAGTGCCTTCTGGTGGTACAGTCCCAGACCCTGTTGATATCAGGTCCCATATAAAGCTTGGGAGGAAGGGAAGAAGAAACCCCATCTGGCTCACTGTCCGATCCCTCACTTGACATCAGAGGGGCATGGCATGATTGTGCGGAAATACCCTTTGGTCAGCCATGCTCAGTGCCATGATCTTGATACCGAGGGGCAGAGAGTCACGAGCTTCCGACATAGCCAGGTCACCAGCCTGATGAAATTTTGCCAGTACTGAACATCCCAGCGTCAGTAGTGGTGCTGGGAGAGATGAGGACCTCACCCGTACCGATCTTTCCAATGGCAGATGGGCCACTGCCGCTGGTGGTACCGATGACAGCTTGCGTACTGGGAACGTCTTAGGGCATTTGACCTTGTCTCTCTCTACCAAAGATTCAATGCCCATGCCCAAGCCCAAAGGATCCGTGTGCTTGTCAACAGTACTGGACATCAACAGAGATGGTGATCACTTTCAGCTATCCCTCAGGCTCACTGAGGGGACTTGAGTTTTCGAATTATGAGAGGAGTCCCAAGACCGTTTGACACACTATCCTTCAAAGTTGAAGGTTGAGGGGAAGACTCACACCCGCCGGAGGGCTAGGGTCAGAGAGCTGCCTCCATACAGATGATTTTCTGGTGGAGATCTCTGACCTTGCGGGAATCTCAGTCGGAGCTGCTGGCAGAGGGAACACCTTTTTGGACGTGGCCCTTGCTGAGGCAGCAAATGCACTGGGAGTGCACTGGGATTGCCTTGCTGCAAGTGCGACACTTCTTGAAGCCTGGAGAGCTGGGCATACCCTTGTCAGGGGGTTTCCTCTCACCCACAAGGGGTCAACACAAGAACAAAATCTTTTTTTTTTTTTTTTTTTTTTTTTAAGTCAAGGCCAAATGAAAGTCAAAAGAAGGCTAAAGAGTTTCTAAAAGCTAAAGAAAAGGCTCCGTTTCTAACCAGGGGCAGGTGAGAAGAAACTGAGGACGGCTAACCCATGCGCACTGGCTAGCCTCGTGGAACAGCACAAGGAAACAGTGCATGCGTGGGCCCAGTGGACGCTGCTACCGAAGTTCTCCAATCAGCAGCGCAGGGATGCAGACACACTTACAGTGGAGCACCCATAGGGGCACCACTCGAAGAAGAACCGTTAACTTACTCTTTGTTTCATGCTGGTCCAAGCAAAACCCATGGCTAAGAAGGTAATATCAATCATAGCATACAGTCATCATGTATATCAGAGGCCTGCTTAGATGATTTAGCCAGGACTTTTCTTAGCTCATCTTTCAACAGATGGAACTCAGTCCAGGACAAGCCAAGACAGGGTAAGTGAGCTGCTGTACTGCATTTGGCTTAAGATGTGGACATGTACTAAAAAGAACTTCTGAAGTTTTATGACAACCCATAGCCATGCTGGAGGTAAATTATTTTTTTCCCCTCATTGGGTCACTGATGACTATTTCTTGCAATTCTCTGTCTCTCTCTCCTGTTGAATGTGGGTCGGCTTTTGTTTGCTTGTTTGTTTTATTTTAAAGGGCCTTGTAGCTACCGGGGCTCACATGAGTCAGTGATTAAAGTTTGTGTCCAAACTAAGTAAGATCTTTGAGGTTATTTTGGAAAATACAAGTGTGAATGAGTTTTTATGAAAGTGTTTTCCAGGTATTTTTAGAAAAATAACCGAAAGGCTATTTCAGAGCTCCTAATAGGTGTTAGCTCAGCTGAGCTTCACTGAATTGAAAATTGGATCAAATGTACTCAGAGGAGCTAAGAAGTACTGCAAGGAAAACAGGAATGAAGGATGAAGTTCAGTTTTCTAGGTAACTGGAAGCTTAAAATGATTCCAGCGATCAAACAGGAGGTGCCAGAAGGTCCTATATCAACTCAGCAAAATAAGCCGGGGAATATTTACATTAAAGAAAAGTGCATACAGCACAAAACTGGTGTCCTACTACACAGTTTACTCCCAATCCACCAATTACCTCTCCTTGTCCCCTAAATCCATCCTTCTTCCTCCCTGCAGTACTGACTATATATCTAGCTTTTTCCTATGACTGTGTGTCCCAGGAACTTCTTTTGAGACACCTGAAATGTTCCAGCTTTTCATTATGATGTTGGCTTTGTTTATAACTTCTAAATACTTGTTCAAGACATATTGCTATACTGAATAGAATTAGCTCTGCATTCACCAGGAACAAACAGTCCAGTAGAATGAATGCAGTATGGGGTGAAGAGAAAATTCTAAAGAAACTACCAAAACTGTCTTTTTGCTCAAGGTGAATGGTAATGACATTTGTTCAGTGTTTCATGCTGAACTTATTCAGTGCACTAAGCTAGTGGAAAATATCCACTATGAGAAATACAGTTACCTTAGTCTGAGGCCCCTTACTTCCTAGGCTGCATGCGTCTCTTGTCAACAGCAGCAGCTACTCCACCGCTATGTTCCTTTTCTCCCAATAGGCAGGGCTAATCATTTTGCTATTGCACCTCTCTTTCTCTGACTGTATTTTTTGTGCTGGCTATTTTAGTATTCCTTTTTCTGGAGATAATTTCCTCCCCCGCAGCGCCATCTGAGTTGCTTATTGGAGGAAGGGTGGAACAGATGACCATGTAGCAGCCTTACTGGCTGGTTCTATAGGGAATGGAGTCACAGCAACCAGCCCTTGACTGGCTGCCAAAAAAATCCAGAAATTTGCAGGAGAGGCAACAAGTGGTGGACAGAAAACCTGAGATTCCCCAGTTCTGGGACAGACTTGAGGAAATCATGACAACTAACCACTCTGAATTTAGGAACACAGATTGCTACACTGAAGCAGAACTGTGATCCATCAAGTTTGGTACCGTGTCCAGGATCAAGAGGTAGAAATCCTACGTAGGCAGGAATGGCTTGAAACTTTTCTAGATGACAGATTATCACCCCAAAAAGTTAGGGCTTGTTTACACAACCTCATAATTTGGGCTACAGGGGTGTGAACTGCAGTGCACACTAAAATACTCCAGCTCCCTCGTGGGGATGCTGCTAGTGTGAACTAAAAGGTATCTAGTTTGCAATAACATAGACCTGTTTGAAGAGGACTACATTAATGTGAACTAGGTACCTTTTAGTTTGTGCTAGTAACAGCCATATGATAGAGTTAAGCCCATAGAGGTTGCCCTGAAGCTTGAAGGCGTTACATCCTTTCCAGAGTTTTTGTTTATTTTAAAAAAATATTGACTATTGTCAAATATTTACTATACAGTTGGCAAAAGCCTTGGTACGAAAACCACTTCAGTTTCTTTAAGTCAGTGATTCATATTGTCCATTGAAACACTGCTTTCTGAATTTAAATTATCCAAAATTCTGAAATAAAACCAAATATGTTTCAATCGTAGGTTCTTTCTCAGAGACAGACACACACAGTTCGATTACTTGTTAAGAAAACAGCTCATTATCCCTGCCAATGATTATTCTTACTTTATTTTACCTATAACTAAGGGCAACAACCCAGAAACTTGATCCTGACTTGACAATATGCCACAAGCAGCATTACTGGTAATGCTATATTTAGTTGATCCATGTTCACTTAAATTACAGAAAAAATAGGCTAACAGAGATTTGGGATCTGATTTTCAAAGTCAGGAATGTGCATACGTGAGACTAATTCAGGCACATGATTTCATATGCAAATTGGACAACTGTATACTTTAACAGGTCTAATTGGTCACTTGCATATGCAATTACATTTATGAATTTACTCACAGTAACTGCTTTGGCAAATTAGATACACAACTGTGCACAACTAATTTTGCAAGTAATGTTTTTCTGTTAAGCTAAACACTGCAAGCAGAGCAACATTATGTAGTGCGGGATTTTTAAAGAATAGGGTTTAAAAAAGAACTTAGAAATATTCAGGGACACAGAAGTGGACTGAAAACTTGCTGAACATTATATAATACCAAACACTTCCTAATACAATTTTCCTTGAGATGTTCATTGCATTATGTTATTTCCTCACTAGTAATTTATAACTCACCTAGCTGAATGAGCTTTTTATTCTTCTCATTTAAAATATATTTTTGGAGAGTTAACTTTGATACCCATGAAAGTGGTGAAGTGGAAGCACTATGTACAGCCAAGCATAACATGAATAGACAATATACTAGACAAGTATTACACATTGCTACACCAATGCAGGTCAATCCTGATCCACTGTATCCCTTTTTATTCTAGTCTTTGACCTTTAAGCAGAGACTTCTATCATGCCAAGTAGTGTGGTAAATTAATCCTGTTACATAATGAAACAATATTAACTTTCTCCATATACAGAGAAAATGTCATTCTAATTATAAACTTATTTAATAAAGCTACATTATAATGGCACCCAATTCCATCTGTTCCTCCGGTTATATTTATAATAGTAAATTACTATTCTTTGTGGACGTATGTACACATTCAAAATGCTTTTTACTGAATAGTGCTGAACACACAATAAAATATCTAATATATTAAAACTGCTGAAGTGGCTAAAAACCCATACCATCATCTCCACAAATTTAACTTACCTGATCTTGCAGTGACATAACAGGATTATTTTTGGTTGTATTGATATGCAGAACATGATATTTGTTCTTTGCACAAAGGTCATAGGCAATATTTGTGAAGGATGTGCTTGCAGTTTTAGGTACTCTGTTGTAAATGATCACCACATCATCATCTTCATCCAGAGTTGCATCTTGTCGAGGACCATCTATTGTATGACGTTGTTCTATTTCTCTGACTTCATGTCTTGCAATAGCTCTTTCTGTAAAGAGAAACAGAAAAACTAAGCTTTCAGTGATAATGAAAAAGTAGATAGTGATCTTGAAACTCAGTCCTTAGAATTAAAATGACAAAAAAGGTTAAAAACCATCTTACTAATAAAGAAAACAACTACTAAATTGTTTGTTTTTTAACGTCTGGATTTAAAGTTTTCCATTCCCGCTCAATGAGTTTTTATAGATTAAGCTAAATTATGCTTGGAGACAAATATGTTGTGTGGAAACTGCTAAACAGTGAGGGATATTCTTTCCTTTGACTTATGTTAGCATTAAAACAAGCTATCCTCTTTTCTTTAAAAAGTTGCCTCTGATGCTGTATCAAAATGGTAACACTTCTCACAAGTCCCCCCAAAATCCTATAAAATACCCAGTACTCAGAAATGATACTAGGTAAAAGGAATAATTAGTTCAAATATTAAAGTATAAAATATGTATTAAAAAAAACAGTAAAATCACTGACCATAGAGGGCTTAGTCAATTAATGGTGAAGGGACACTGGGAGTTTAAATAAAACTACTATTGTTCTTATTCCAATTAAGACAACTCCCCACGTGTAAATACTACAATGTATGGTTTTGCAAAAATCTAATTAGATGTATTACACCCAAATTTGATAAGAAAAGAAACAGGAGAAGCCTATGAAATGATTTACATTAGGGGGCAAAATTATTGCACTGAATACAAAACTATATGAAACACAAGGAAGGGGGAAAAAGAGAAAAGCAAGCCCTGAATAAGACATGTTTTGGAGAGGTGGGTAAGCTACAAATAAAAATAAAAATTCCTTTTACAAAAAGGACAATGCTCTGGGCAATTCGTCTCCTCTTCAAATATCAAAGCTACTTGGAAAATGAGAAGTAGATCGTTATGGCTCTACAGTATGCCAAACATACTTTGTGCTGACCCAGACAAAATTCAAAATCTTTGATCTATTCAGGTTAAGTAGAGCACCCACCACCATTCACAATTTAAATTTCAAAGCATCTTTTTAGACTTATGCATTATGATAATACTGTCTTTAATGGTGTACTTTTTTTTCCACATGGGTCAACAACAAGGTTTGAGCTCAGGATCTAGAGATTTACATCACAAACATTTTCTACTTGAACTAAAGGAATAATTGTTAGTAAAAATAAGCTGTTGTCCTTTATATGGAGTACTTCCTAGAGCAGTGGTCCCCAAGTTTTTTCTTTCACGCCCCCCCAACCCCCTTACCAGTAGTGGAATCTGTCCATGCTCCTGGAAGCCACGGTCAGAGGTGGGACCAGGAGCAGGGCCACAGTTGTAGCCAGGGGTGGGGCTGAGGCAAGGAGCGGGGCTGGAGCTGCAGCCACGGACTGGGGGCCTAAGGCTGGGAGCAGGGCCTGAGGCTAGGAGCTGTGGCCAGGGCTGGGTGGTGTTCCCTTCCTGCCCCATGTAGGGACTGGCCTGGTCCCCTGCCGAAAGTTCCTACACACACACACACACACACACCCCCCAGGAGGGTGTGCCCCACAGTTTGGGGACCACTGTCCTAGAAAGAGGTTATGACACACACTCAGCAAGGCACAGCTATGTGTGACAACAGGGGAATGTTAGTTATGATCCTGGCTTCTCTTTCTGGCTCAAGGGCAGTGTGGTCTAGTGTTTAGAGCAGTGATTACAGACCGCATAGCTACATATACAGATTTGGCACATTCAAAGTCAGTGTGACAGAATGGGTGAGAGTTTGCTCTGTCATATTAGAGACCTGAGTTATAATCCCAGGTCTGCTTGAAGTGACCATGGGCAACCTCTCGATTACCTTACTTGTAAAATGGATAATACTTGTCTTCCGCTTAGCTTACGAATATGAAGCTTTGCTCAGTAGTAAGGGTTATGAACCAGTGAGACAAGAATCTAATGTTCGATCCTGGCTCTCAGCCCAATGCACTTTCCCTCTAGGCCAAGTGGAGTTCAGGGAAAGTTTCTCGCTCCCCACTCTCATATATGCATAAGATTTTTATGCTCTTCCAATGTACCTGTACAACTTCTAATACAAAGCCCCAATCCTGAATGGGGCCATTGGGTGCTACCACAATAATAATTGTAAGAAGAAAGAAGTACAGATGTATGCATCTCTTTCTGCTGTGCACACAGTCTTGAACCGAGCAGTGCTGGCAGCACTGTAACCACTGACAGACAAGGTTTCCTCTGGCAGCCCAGATGGGTGTGAAATTGCCTGTAAACGATTCATGTATTTCGCAATTGACAATTGAAAGTCTAGTCTTACCCATTTGCCTGAACTGAAAGATCTAGAAAGAAAAGAAGAATTCTGTTTTTTTCCCTAGAGTAAGTCATTTAATTCAGCAAATAGCAGATTAAAGGAAACCTAATATTAACTTTTTTTAAAATAGTAACCTCACCTAGTTGTGAAATGATGTGGATCATCAGCACATCTTGAATATCATTAAGCTAAAACTCCAGAAAGCTGCCATGTTCCCTGTGTGATTTCCATTTGTGAAATAGTCTGCCTGGGAAGAATATGTCTGGAGAACCAGTGAAATGACAACATCGCAATGACACAAGACAGTGGAAGGATCTGTAGCTGAGCTGTTTACAACTCTTTTTGTTAACATATTGGATAAATTATCTCTTTGTTAAGAACTCAACACCCCTGCACATTCAATTAAGAAGTTGGAACTCACAACAAAATGCTCAGTGACATCAAAGAAGTCTTCCAGTAAAATTAGGAAAGACCAGATTTAACATTCCTATGGTCTTGTCTAGCCAAAGTAGTTGTATCACTTAACTTTACCAGCACGATTAAAGCGGTGCAACTCCTCTAGTACTGACGCCACAATACCAAAATAGAAGTACTTATACTAGTATAACTGCATCCATGCTAAGTCTTGTGCTGGTATAATTTCAGTTTAAAAAAAACAACATACTCCTAACCAAATTAGTTATACTAGTATAAAAACTGCGTGTAGATCACAAAAGATAACCCCTTCTGCATGTGCAAATATCAAGAGTAGATGTGGAATTTGCATGGTAATACCACCACACATCTGCAGGGAGCATGACACACATACGTTGATCTTCCCCACTTCCCACAAGACAGATACTGCTCTGTTGCCATAGTGGCACAAATATGGAACAGCATCTCAGACGGCAGAAATCAAACAGAGATAATCTGCACTTTTCTTACACCAGTGCAGCATATCTACAGCAGGGTTTGTACCCGTGTAGCTAAACCAATGCAAAGAACTCCAATGTAGACAAGCTTAGAGCATGCTGAAGGAGGAGCTCTGTACATATGCCAGTATACAGATAGACAACTTCACTGGAGGCAAAATCTGTAAGGAGGAAGGAAACAAACAACAAAGCAACCAACACATCCACATCCAGACACTCCTTTGAAGAAACTGCCACAGAAGTTTGAGCACTAAAGCTTACCATTTTGCACAAAAATGTTTTAAGAATACAACAAGCTTGAAAAACTGCTAAATCGTGCTTTTCAACCAGAAGAACCAGGAGTCAGCTAAAAACATAGGCTATGGCTACACTCTGAAGCTTTTAGCGACACGGTGAGAACATACGAATGTTTAGCATATCCTTGCAATGCCGGCTACAAAAGTACCATGCAAATGCTTGTGTTCACTTTCTGGTGACACTGTAAATAAGAAGAGGGCAACATTATCTCCTGTAAATGTAAACAAACTTGTTTGTGTTAGCGATTGGCTGAAAAAGAAGTAGGACTGAGTGGACTTGGAGGCTCTAAAGTTTTACATTGTTTTGTTTTTGAGTGCAGTTATGTAATAAAAAAATCTACATCTGTAAATTGCACTTTCATGACAAAGATTACACTACAGTACTTGTATGAGGTGAATTGAAAAATACTATTTTTTCTCATTTTTACAGTGCAAAAATTTGTAATAAAAATAATATACTTTGTATTCTGTGTTGTCACTGAAATCAATATATATGAAAAAGTAGAAAAACATCCAAAATATTTAATAAATTTCAATTGATAGCCTATTGTTTAACAGTGCAATTAAAACTGCAATTAATCGTGATTAATTTTTTAATCAATTATTTTTTTAGTTAATCGCGTGAGTTAACTGCGATTAATTGACAGCGCTAAGTAAAATCAGTTTTAGAACCATTTGAGCTAAACTGGTGAGAACGCATGTGTGGAAACACTAATTTAAATTGGTCTTCTACTGGTTAAATTTGAACCTGTAAATTTACTTAAACCAGTGAACTGTGTGTAGATCAGGCCTACGGGTCAAGTTAGGTTAATTCTCTCTCATTAGAAAGAGATCCTGCAGGCCAAAAGATGGCCTCCCTCGGGGACACCTCTTTAGTCCCACCGCCTTCAATTTAAACCTAGCTTTATAATTAAGCTAAATCATATAAGCCAGATATTAATTTAAATAAGAATGTCCAACACAACGTTTTGCACTGGTTTAACTAAATAGGTTTAAAAACCACACTTTCACTTAAATCCATGTAACTTTGATTATGGACAAGGAAGGCCTCATTCTTTGTAACAATATACTATTCTGTTGATGCAAAAGAAGAAATATTTTTCCAGCCTCTTAATGTACTTGCTCTTGGTACCAACAGGAATAAAAGCAGTAAAGTCTTTGTCTTCTTAGAGCAAGTAGATATGACTCAGTTTATACAAGAAACAGATCTATTTAGCCACTTGTAAGACTTTAAACCTACTATGGAAACATCCATCATATATTCATGTTCCTTTCCCAAACTGTAATGGCAAAATTATTCTTCATCTAGAATGAAAACTTCTCTTCTGTGCTCTGTACTTATGTGCAAATTTCCACTGATGTCAATGAAAATTCACACACAAAAGATATAATATATGCAGTGTGGACCCAAGAGAAGATTTTGTTGATCATTCACCAAATGAATGATCAACAAACTGGAATGCAACTGGAATGCAACAGTTGAAAAAGCAGCCTCCAATGAGAGAGACATCAGTATGTATAGTTTTGAAGGAAACACAACAGAGACAGGTTCTTCTAGACAGGTTTGAAAACCCAGTTTAAGAATTTTTTTTAAATAAATAACTCAAAACTAATCACTGTAATTTTCTTTAACAATACTTGTTAGCATCCTTTCCATTCTCAAAAAACGAATGCCTTTTTAGTTATTAAAAACTAAGTTTACAGTAATATTTAGTTCATATATGTAAGTGCTAACTATGAACAAATTATTATGCTCCCAAATTAAATTTAAAGATATACACTCTACTTAAAGAGTACTGAACTAAATTTTACAAATCTTACATTTACTGTATTTTTATCCTGAAGGCTCCAAAAGAACCAGGATTTAAGTTTATTTTTGTTGAGACCCTTCCCCACAGCCTAACACTATCAGAGTATTTGAGGGTAAAATTAAATGTTTTTGAAGGAGATTATATCTGAGTTTCTTCTGTCTCCCAATACAATTAGTTGTTGAAGTTAATTGAATAACTAGCAGAACCCAAGTGGTCCCCTCAAGGATTGAATTCACAATCCTGGGTTTAGCAGGCCAACGCTCAAACCACTGAGCTATCCCTCCCTGCACTACAGGCTGCTGTAGTAGGAAGAGGGCCTGAAACATTAGCCCTTGTATCAGAGGCCTGGTATGAGGCCTGAGCTAAAGTAGTGGTCAAAACTTTACTGATATAAAGCAAAATCAGGCTGTAAGCTAGAAGCAGACCCTGCTCACAGAACAGGGCTGATATTGCAAAAACACACATTCCTAAGAAGTGCTAGGCACAGAGCACTCACGCAAACACATTCCAGAAGGGTGGTACCAGAACACCTCGATACCAACACATTCCCTAAAGATAACAGGAACACGCTGACCCATCCTAAAGAAGGTCAGAATGACACTGTGATAGACAGAGATGTACAGGGTGATGGGTGGTAACCGGCTATGTCAGGGTGTAAACTAACTATGCCAGAAGGGCAGTACATAACTAGTTTGTACTGATGTATAACAATACTTTAGTTATATATTATAGACTTATAGAAAGACACCTTCTAAAAACGTTAAAATGTATTACTGGCACGCGAAACCTTAAATCAGAGTGAATAAATGAAGAGTTGGCACACCACTTCTGAAAGGTTGCCAACCCCTGTGCTAGTGTAACTGTAGACACCGACCCGGGGAGCTAGGACTGTGCTTCGTCGACAATAAATCTGGCCGGGTGCCTTCGTATCGTAACAGATCTGGGCGGTTCGCTCGAGGTCTGCTGTGCCAGCTGTCTGCACAGAGCTGGGAAGGCACACAGAGAGAATACATACACACACAGCCGAACATCTGACAACAGCTGCCTTAACTGGTATCAGAGCTATAGTCTCAACATTAGCTTCAAACTGGAAGTGATCCGACCCTACCTATATCAGTAACTGTGATTCTTTGAGATGTGCTGTCTACATATATTCTTCTTCTAGGTGTGTATTTTCCCCATTCACTTGAGATAAGTTTCTGGCCAGCAGCCGTTGGGGTCATGCATGCATCTTGTGTGTCTTGTGCTTGTGGGTATAAAGGACTGGCCTAATTACACCTCAGTTCCTTCGCCAATACCAAATCCAGGTTTTATAATCCTCTGTAGTAGCAGGGAAGGAAGGCGAGTTGTTGCATACATACGGATAAGGTTAAGATGTTGTCACCGTTATTTTTAGTAAAGTCCAGGACAGGTCATGGGCAATTGTAGCGGGGTGGTTACCCGCTCCTGCTCTGAAGGGTTTAAAACAGCCCTGGAGGAGGGCTGTGGAAGGCCAAGACGCCTGGGCTGATTGGGAGGAAGCAGGCTCAGCTGGGGCCACTCCCCAATCAGGGCCCAGCTGGCCCTATAAAGGCTTGAGCCAGGAGCTATGGACAGTCTCTCCCTGCGTTCAGAGAAAGAAGAGCCTGGCTGCAGGGAGCTTTACCAAGTATCTGGAGTGGAGCAGGGCTGGGGATAGGCCAAGGGAGCCGGGGAGCTCCGGTGTAGGAAAGCCCCAGGCTGCAGGCCTGGTAAGGCCTATTAGGTACTGGGTTGCAGGGGGCAGCCCACAGGTAGCCAGAGGCAGCAGATCCAAACCCCTTTGCTTGTGATGAGTGGCTTATACACTGCAGTCTGCCCCAATGAATGGGGGCTAGATGAGGACTGGCAGTAGCCAAGACTGAGGCGAAGTGGGGATAGTGGGTGAGGGCGCTCCTGGCTGGAAAATGAGCGAATTCCCAAGGACGACCAACAGGAGGCACCGCAGGGCTGAGTCCATATCCTTACAGCAATAAACAAAAATTCACTAGAGCCTGTGACCTGTGACTTTAATAAAAATAACAGGGGGACAGGGCTAGTTAGGGGGGAGGAATGGAGTCCCATGGGGGGCTGACAGGCCAAGCCCCCTGTTATGATGCAGGGCACAGCCCCAGCTCCAGCAGCCAAAGCATGGGGTGCACAGCCCCTGGAAGCCTCTGGAGCTGGCCACAGCTGCGTGACAGGGGTGTGCAGTCCCGGAAGCAGCCCCCACCAAGACCCAGCTGGAGCTGGGCATGGGTGGGGGGCTCATGGCCCTGGGACGCTGTGAGTGGGGGTGCCAAGTGAACTCCAGTGAAACTACTAACCCTGAGCTCTTTAAGATCAACAAATAATCCAGGATAGCTGGAATTTGGGTGCCAGTAGCAGATAAATGGTGCTAACAATGTCCATAATATTTCTCTTTTTTCTAATACTGGATAAAGCATCTTTAGAATAAAGGGGAAAAATAATGGTGCGGACGACAATCTATAAAAAACAATTATTTTCACACTCCAACAATTGCACCTGGTCCTTCGTGTTACTGGTGGGTGAAAAACACAGGAGCAAATAGGACTCAGCTCTAGCTGGGCTTTGAGATCATTAACTAAAATGTAATGCAGCAGCTGTCTGAAATTTAGAACTACTGATGCTGAAAACCTGCTACTGTTTCATTAGTGTTTAATACTCATTTACTTTCAAGATAGCATTTTTGTCGGAGCTTTATTTAGAACAAGAATATAATGCCATACTGTATGCTATAAAAATATGCACACAGAAACGTGTTATAAAACAGCTAAAGGTTTGGCTTAAACTAACTAGAAAATTCTGTCCTAAAGCTGAAATCCCCTCACTATTCTGCATATGTATCATATTTAAACTAACCTGAACATCAGATTCTACATTGACCGCTGTTCTATAAATATTTGACAGAAGACTTGTCAGTTGCAATTTTATGGAACACTGAGTTCAGGATTAAGTTTTGGTCATAATTTTTTATTTCTTGGTGGACAGTGAATATTTTACTATACAGTAGAACCTCAGAGTTATGAACACTTCAGGAATGAAGGCTGTTCTTAACTCTGAAATCTCTACCTCTGAACAAAACATTATGGTTGATCTTTCAAAAGTTTACAACTGAACATTAACTTAACACTGCTTTGAAATTTCACTATAAAGAAGAAAAAGGCTACTTTACTTTTTTTACTTTTAACAGTACTGTACTGTATTTGCTTTTTTGGGGTCTCTGCTGCTGCCTGATTGAGTACTTCTGGTGTGTAGTTGACTGGTCAGTTCATAAGTCTGTTGTTCATAACTCTGAGGTTCCTCTGTAGTTTGTGTGTACATTTTTGCTTTAGACCTTCAACTAAATGTTTTACTTACAATTTCCTGTTAAATATACAATTTGAAAGATAAAACTTGAATTTTATACCAATCCAGAGTACTGATTTCTTTCCCCAACACACATTTTGTTTCTCCATAGAGAACGCAAGCCAACATGGTTCTATTTTATTTATTCATAAGACCCAGGAATGATGTCAACTGAGCTCGGGAAACAGAATCTGTTATTGTTACCTTTCACTTTCTCATCCAGCTTTGCATCAGCACCAGTTAGTCATACACAGTAGGGTATTTTGTTTCATTTAGGTAATTTATCAGCAAGTATAGGTTTTAAAAAAAAATACCATAGATATCTAGAATCCCAAAGTCGGGTCAAATTTCGGACCAAATTACTTCACTGTGTTCCTTTAAATAAACAGTCAGAAATCAGGAAAGGTTACAAACAATCTTTACTATGGAATTACATTTATTTGTAAGAAACTTCTCGGTATGGGTGACCATACAACGTAAACTGGGGGGGAGGACACGACAATAACATGTGAACTAAAGCCCCTAAAGTATTGCTCTTTTTAAAAAAATGTAAGTACTTGAAAATAAAGGCTTATACTAAAAGTGCCTCTTCAACCAGAACTACAGTATCCTGTGATGCTATAATGATGTAGTTAACATTCATTACAAATTTACATAATGAAATCATTACAGAAACGTTTCAGGCACCGTAACGTAGAGTGGCAAGATTTACTACTTTTGCATAAACCAGATGCCAAACGGCTCTGCAAAGTCTCCTACTTTAAACTGACCTTACTCACAGCATCACCACATATGGTATACATGAAATACACAATAAGGAAGGAACGCTGAGAAAGACAGAATAGACACCATTCAGTTTCCTTTTTGATTTCTGTAATTTCAGCCTTTTTTTTTTTTTAATTAAGAAAACAAACCTTGTGAGACATTTAGTCAGAAACAGAAATAACTGATCATGGAGAGAGGCAGCTTGATGCTTCTGGGATTTGCCAAATGCTTTTCATAGCAAATTGCTAAAGTACTGTAACTACAAGAGCTACAGTGAAAAATTCTGACCAAGTTGGGGTAGGATTTGTTCTGTATATACAAAACTGTAGTTTATTATTTAACAGTGGAGCTTGTTCTTTCTTATTACTATGTCTTCACCTTGCAATGCAGTTTTTAGCTGTTAACAGGAAAAGTTAATGGAACTGTTTTATATACCGATAAAATTGTCACAAGTGTTCCAGTATACAAATGTGCTTGTCATTCCCTGAAGCAAAATCCAATTTCAAAGAATGAAAAAAAGCAAGATCAATATAGATCGTCTGACTCCATTTAGTAAGAAAGGCCGGAGACAGATTTTATACAAGCTTTCACCAGACATGCAGTCATTTACTTTTTCCAGTAGGGTACCCAGCTAGCATGGAAGGGAAAGGGGTTATTAAAAATTACTATTTTTTAAATCACTTAAATATCACTTTAAGGAAAAATATATGGACAATATTATGCTAGGATAAATCACCAATTGTATCCTATGAAACTATGATTGCAAAGACACACAGCTTCTCCAATGTTACACTTACGTTCTTGACAGTCTTCCCTTCTTGGCTAAATTAATTTAATTTAGGAAAAAAATACAGCCAGTTTGTCCCCACATGAGCATCAGACAATACTGGAAACTGCATCTCCTATTGCACAGCAGTTGACATACCTGACATATCTTTTACCACGATTATATCTCTGGTTTCTGTAGATGGGATATGCTACCAACATAACTAATAGTATTGACTATGTAAGGGCTAAGTATTTATTATGATAAACACTCTATTTCTGGTTACAATAATATTATAAATTGCTTATATAACAGCCCTTTGCAAAAACATGAAGTCTATAGGGTGAAATAGAATCAGCTATTGGAAATCATAATAGAATTAAAAATAATTTCAGTTCCTAAATGGATGCTCTATATGCCCTTGATCATACAGCTCTAGTTTCATTTTCTTTGTTGAAATCTGTTAGATCTCCATGGGGCCCTTCATAGTTTAGATCTGAGGACTTCATATTATGGTATATCCTAGTTCCTTTATATTCAAATGATCAGTAATCAAGTATTTATTTTCATATAATACCTGTTAAAACTGTTTCATAAGCAAAAAATTCACTGACTTCAGTAACTTAAATAGCAATAGATATAACATCTCTTATTTTCCTCTTGGAGATCTGTACATTGAAAGCATATCTATTTAAACTGAAATGGAGCAGAAAAAGGTAGCAAGGAAAGCAAAAAAACAGAATGATTGTTAAGTTGTGCAGCAAGCTTGTTTTGTTGAATTTTACATTTGTTCATATTAACCTCTCCTGTGTTCAAAAATTACATTTTATAGCACTCAGTTAAAGCTACTGCATAGTAAATGAAAGTGGAAAACTTGGATGTGTGTTTTATCCTGTAAATACACTGAATATTAAGAAAATAAATTGGTTCTTTAAACCTACTCTGTAAATCTCTGCTTGCTATATCACAGCATGACACTGCACCTTTGGATCATAACTCAACTAAGCGGAATGGGACGAAGGTATGTAGGCTGTCAAGAACCTGCTTCCTCTCTGAAAAACAAGATTTCTTCACAAGGAAGCCAAATGGATACCTCCTCACTGGTTTGTGAATGAAGACAGCGCTATTGTTCTACTGCTCAGCTGAGGCAATAAGAGGAAAAATGAAAACGGAGGTTTGCAAGTTTTTAGAATATTCTAAGGCTATGCACAGTTTCCTTACACTTCATAATTCTCTATAGATTTGAAATAACCATCAATTCTTCCACATTTGCCATGACAACAAATGGGAGCTAAGCCTAACTCTTAGGGTCGGCCAGGTGGCCGGTTTTCAACTGGAAAGTCCAGTTGAAAAGGGGACCTGACTGTGTCCAGTGAGATCTACTGACCGGACACCCAAAGACTGGTGAGTGGGGGAGGCACCAGGTCATCATTTGCTCCAGCCTCATCTCAGCTGGGGTTGTCTCCTACCTCCGTTGGGCAGCTGCAGCTCCAGCTCCTGCTCCTCAGGCAAATCCCTCCTGACCTGGGGTGGAGTGGGAGGGAAGAGGAGTGGATGTGGTGGGGAAGAAGTGGAGCAGGGCTCTGGAGGGAAGAGGGAGGGCAGGGGAGGCTCCTACACTCCTTCTGGAGTGTCTGTTTTTTAAATATTACCAAGCTGGCAACCCTACTAACTCAGTTATGTTTTTTGATAGAAAATATTTTCCCATGGTCTTAATCATAAACTCACACCAGGTTGAACCACCAATATCGAATCTTCTTCTAAAAGTTGTTTTGAACAGCACAGAGGCATAAACTGCCTGTACTAGTGCAAGCCCTCAATGCTCATCCTCTCTGTGCTGATAAATAGTAGCAGTCAGAAAAGACAAACAATCAGCTAAACATGCTCAAATAACACACCAACCCAATGAAGAAAGCTCTTGGACACTAAGCACTAACATATCTTAAAACCATATAGAGACAGTATATATCAAGAGTTGTAGCTATTTGATAAAGGCACAGAACCAGGCGAGCAACAGGTTAGGTATGCAGATAAAATTTATTTGTACAGAGAAGTATTCCAGCTGGTAGCAGTGAACTGGCTGCTCTTCCAGAAATTCTGGGAGCTAATCCAGCTTTGGGTTGGATTAAGCTTTTAATTAAAATAGTCTTCCCTGTCTGCATAAAATAATTCTTTTGATCTAAAAATAAGTCTTTTCTAACAGCAAGAAATATCATTTGAAAAGTCACCATTTGCTCATAATTTTTATACATATAAAAATGAGTACACAGGGCATGTTGGACTGATGCTGCATGAAGGAAGAAACCTCAGGTGTCAGGCTTAGATACTTTATTCTCTGAGCCAACAAGAGCTAAGAGTGGGGTAGTTTCACGAGTCTCCAACAATTCATTCTGACTATGACATGCAGAAGTGTTGACTGTCTAAGGAAGTGGCAGCCACAGCCTGATGTATCCAGGGGTTAAGGTTGTAATGCAACTCAGTGCAGCTGAAATGAAGATAAAAAGGGGGATAAGAGGAATCACTGAAAACCCCCTCCAAAATATTAGAACAAAAATAAGAGCTAAAAATGTAAACTTAAATTAATTCAGATATGTCAATTTTACTAAACCCTCTAGAACAGCCAAAAAGCTCATCTAGTTTTAAAAACCACCTTTTTGGCCCTTAGGATGGAGTTAACAGAGCAAACTGTACTGAGGGTACAAATACAGCTAAGTGATCTTTGGGGAGGAAAAACTTATTTGCTCATATTACCTTATTCAACCATTTAGATGTTTAATACAAGTAAATTAATCTGCTTCCCACAATAGTTAATAGTATGAAATCCAGCATTAGCACTTATGTAATACAGCTGGGATCCTCAACCTCCTTTTTGCTGCCATTTATAAAGACAATGATTTGTATTGATAACACTACGTCATGTAGGAACATATTTTCTTAATTTGATTTCAGTTAACATATAGAATCTTGGATAAGGATGTGGGTAATATATTGCCAAAGCTTTTTGTCAGGGATATAGGGAAGGTGAGTAATTACAATGTTTATTAAAGTAATACCTAATGACACACAGGTTCCAAAGCAGCAGAAAACCTGTGGCCTTCTGGACATGCAAGTCCTAGAGGGCTGTAGATGCTGGTTTCACAATAAGTCCCAAAGGTCAGCCTTTCCCCTGAAAGGACACATGTTCCCTGAACCCTTCTATCTCTGTGCCAGTGTAGAGGAGTTGCAGCACTCCTTGCCTCCGGACCTTCACAGCTCCTTACGCTAAATCAACAATTCACGATTTTCTTTTGGAATTAGAAGAAGTTAATAAGTGTTGCCATCAAATTGTCCTTAAAATTAGAAATCAAACATTCTTTTCCCTTTATCATTTCATTCACTACTCTTTCTTTTGCTTTGATTCAGCTGATTTAGTCTTGCAGTCTTTTCTCTAGGTCCATTTATCTAATAATGCTGGTAATTATTTTTGGCTAACACTATTCATATGTCCTTTCTTCAGTTTTTATGCTTTTCTCATCTTTTCCTACTTCACTTTAGGACACAATGCATCACATACAGCAGAGGTTCTCACTTTGGGGTCCGTGGCAGGGGGTGCGCCAAGCAGTGCCAGTATTAGACTCGCTGGGTCCCAGGGCAGAAAGCCGAAGCTAGAGCTCTGCTGTAGCAGGGCTGAAGCCCAAGCCTCACTGCTGAAGCCTGAACAATTTAGCTTTGCAGGGCCCCCTATGACGTGGGGCCCGGGGCAACTGCTCTGCTTGCTACCCCCTAATGCTACCCCTGGCTTTTATATGCAGAAAAACAGTTGTTGTGGCAAAGGTGGGCCTGGAGTTTTTATAGCATGCTGGGGGGAGGGGGAGGGAGAGGGAGCTCCAAAGGAAAAAGGTTGAGAACCCCGAGTAACAGGAGGGTGGAATACTAGATTTACTATTGCGCAGCATTAGGGTGGTTTCTCCAACTTCACTCCAAATTTACCCCTATAAGTTACAAAGTTATAAATCTTGGATGAAGCTTAGCAAAGCACTCATTTTCTACTGAGAGGTATACATATCACACAGTGATAGGCACCTTCAAATACCAAAGCTGTTTAGGAGTGGGGAAAAAATCTTGCAGCTGCCATAAAAAAAATTTTTTTTTGACATAATTCACTAACGTTGACTATTAAAAGCAAACGTGACCAAATAAAAATTTGAGAACATGTTCATGATAAATAAAACAGTTGAGCTGTGAACAGACCTCTTTAGGTTAACAGAATAACTTTGATTTTTTTTAAATTATTTTTTAAATAACTATCAGGAAATGCTACCAAAAAGTTGATCTCTCAGAACACTGAAATTTAATTAATTTTAAAAACATGAGTTGGCAGTGCCTCTTTAAACTTAAGCAGGTCAATTATGGAACAAGGGGCCACCAAATGAAATTAATAGGTAGCAGATTTAAAACAAACACAAGAAAGTATTTTTTCACGCAACGCACTGTCAACCTCTGGAACTCCTTGCCAGAGGGTGTTGTGAAGGCCAATACTATAATGGGGTTCAAAAGGGAGCTAGATAGATTCATTGAAGATAGGTCCATCAATGGCTATTAGCCAGGATGGGCAGGAATGGTGTCCCTAGCCTCTGTTTGCCAGAAACTGGGATTGGGTGACAGGGCATGGATCACTTGATGATAACCTGTCTGTTCATTTGCTTGGGGGTACCTGCCATTGGCCACTGTCAGAGGACAGGATGCTGGGCTTGATGGACCTTTGGTCTGACCCACTATGGCCGTTCTTATGTTCTTAAGTGATCCAGTGTATGTTACTGTTAGTAGTAGAAGTACTGCAGTAATGTCCAACGAACGCAATCAGGATCATAGGTCAATTGTACCAACTATTGTGCAAACACCTGGAAAGACATTATCCCTACCCCAAACACCTTAAAATCTAATTTAAGAGGTAACGATAGCATGAAACAAACAGATGGGAAGGTTAAGGGAGGACAAGATTAATGGTAATAAGATCACACGGTTACATAAGTTATTATGTACAACTTGGGGGGTTCTAAAACAGAACAATGGAAAGTTGCCGCCTCCTCCTCTACTTTCATAAATTTAAAAAAAAAAAAGCAGAACATTGCCAAACTCAAACATTCAAAAATCAAGTGTTAGACCCTCCCCTCTTCCCCATTCAAAAAAAAAAAAAAAAAAAATCAAAAAGTCACTGGTTTAAAATCTTGAGACTAAAAGAATAATACATCTGGGTTCTTTTGATTTACTTTTCAGGTTTTCATCCTTTAAGGTATACTTTTTTCAAAACATTTTCAAGATTTTCTCTACAACCACGTGGAACAGAAACTTACTTTTGTTTTTTTCCTCTCTCTCTCTCAAATGAAAACTGGGATTCTCAAGTAATCACTTGGATCCAGGATTTAGGGCTTAAAGAATACCACCAAAATTTGCAAGATTCATGATAAAATCATGAGTTGGCAACACTGTCACTGTAACCAAGAGGGCGTTTAAAAGCATAAATAAAATCAACAGAAGTAAACTTAATACATTCAGTAAGATGGGAAAATGTTAACAAATTAATACATTTCCAGATCATGATCTTATAACTAGATCCATGCAGGCAGATCTCTGAATATTAATAAAGCCCAACTCCCTGTCTGCATGGATCTGATTGAAGAATCAGGACTTAAGTGTCTAACTTTTAGTGCAACTGAATTGCATTTTCATTTGAAACTCTGCCCCTTTAGGTAGTTACTTGTTTTTAATACAATAATCAATTTTCAGAAGTGAATACATAGTCTCCGTTTTATGCGCGTCATCCTTTCAAATCACACCTATAGAATGCCTTGCTGTCATATTTCTGTGTATGACATTTACATGCCTGCATTGCACTAGCATTATTTATTTTGATTTTGGTTAGTTGAGAACGGCCCTCTCACTTTGTTTGCAAAAGTATGTGACAGCGAATCTGTAACTAAATATGATTTTATAATTTCCATCTGTTCATGTGTAATAGTGTTTTATAGTGAAGTCCAGATTGCAGTCTGTTAGAAATGCCCTATTACAAGAGAGAATTTTGAGTGGTCATTGTATAAACTAGTTATTTTTTTAATGAGTGGTATATTTAATTTCAATGCAGAGTAAGTAAGTTGTCCATGGATTAACTCGTTAACTGCAAAAAATGCAGCTTCTACTAATTAAAATAGTGCTTCATTTCTCGTTTCAACCTTTTAAACAAATTCAGAGTATCCTTATAGTTACAAAAACATTGCAGTAAAACTGTTCGTTAGCTTCAGAAGTTAGGGAAAAGTATATGTTTTTCCATATCTCTCCACAAAGTTGACTTCTGCTGTGATGCCTACCAGCTATCAACCAATCAATAGTGGCTAGATTAAAAAGCAGTTGGGGGTGGTAGATTTTTCTTGTTCATGGACTGAATTCAATGGGAACTGAAGTCCCCTTACTTTGGGACTGATACTTTTAAAAACAAGTATTACAAGTTTATATGCTATGAATATTCAAACATGATAAAAGGAATCAACACAAGAAATTACTTTAAAGACTCAGGGTTCAAAAATGACTGGTGTTGTGCATTGGGGTTGCCACTTGTCCGGGTTTTACCCAGACAGTCCAGTATTTGGCTTCTGTGTCCGGATGCCAGTCTGGTCAAAAAGGGGACCTAGCAGTGTCCAGTCATAGGTACTGATCAGACACTAGAAGTCTGGTTACCACGGGGCAAAGGGAGACATCTGGTCATTAACCTGCACCAGCCCCTGCTCAGCCGGGGCTACCGCCTACCTGCAGGCAGGCTCCTTGTCAGGCTGCAGCAGTACAGCCCTGGAGCAGAGGGAGCCCAGCTCGGGAGGGGGTTGAGGAAGGTGGAGATGATCCAACATGCAACGGGGGCAGGTCCGGGGTGGCAGGAACGAGTGATGGGGGAGGCAGAGAAGGGGGCAGAGTCTCGAGGGTCCGGTTACCAGAAATTAGAAGGTGGTAACCCTATTGTGCATGCCTTAAGGGGGGAAAAACATACCCCGAATTGCTTATCATACAATAGTCAATGAATTGTGTCCAAGTTAAATTATAACTTGTTGTGTAAATCACTCCGCTCTCTGGATGGATGACTGTTTACGCTGAAATAATAAATAATAAAGCTGCCCAAGTACAAACATTTCTCCAAGAATATTATAAAATATTTGTATTTCCAAAGAAATTAAAATCCAAATTAAATATTCATAAGTATTAAGGGTTATGCTTGCACGGTTATGCAGTCCTCTTAAGTTAAGTCATTAAAAGAATAATTTTAGTCTAAAATTATCTTACTTTTACTGCTTTTCTCTGAAGTTTAGTCACCTCACAAAATACCTTCCAATGTCACTTCTTCCCACTCTCTACCCTGATCCGCTCCATGACTTGGTGTCTGCTACATGATAACCAGCAGTGAGACAGCACACGAAGAGCAGCATATAAACCATTTTTCATTTTGATCGGCTTATATTAAAAACTTTCACTCATGATGAAAAAGTCTTTTTATGCCCTGCTGGTGACCTGCACTGGGTTTTAACTAATATAGTATATTTGAATATAATAATAGGCTTTAAGATAATGATTATTCTAAATTAAATTAGCAACAACACTTTGCACTTAGAGCACTTTTCGTACAAGACCTTTACAATCATGAACTGCTGAAGTTTAACATTCCTGTGAATTCAATAGGTCAATATATGTTAAACATCTTCTAAATTTTTCTTCCCATGACTATTTGAAGGTATGTCATTTCAAACTTGTCCCCAGCAGTGAACACACTGCAATGTTGCGCATCACATGCATTGGAGAATGGAGCCAGTGTAGGATTACCAACCCTCCCGGATTGGCCAGGAGTCTACCAGAATTGGCCTCAATCTCCCAGTGACTACTAAAAGCAATCTGCGAAATTTTAATAAGCCAAAAGTCTGGCTGGCGGTGCAGCAGAGCTAAGGCAGGCTCCCTGCCTGCCTTGGCTCTTCGTGGCTCCCGGAAGTGGCCGGCATGTCTGCCTCCCAGGTGCAGGAGAGGCCGGGGGAAGGAGGGTGCGTGCGCTGCCTCCGTGTCCCACCCCAAGTGCCAACTCCACAGCTGCCATTGGCTGGGAACTGAGGCCAATGGGAGCTGCAGGGGAGGTCACTGCAGGCAGGGGCTGCGTGCGGAGCCACCTGGCCATCCCTAAGTCTAGGAGCAGGACATACAGGTCGCTTTTGGGAGCTGCCCGAGGTAAGTGCTGCCCAGAGCCTGCACCCCCTCCTCCCCTTCCGCTCAAATCCCCTATCTCAGCAGTCTTGGATGATGACCCAACACATGTTCTAAGACCACTTTCACTGCAGATTTGACAAAATGCAAAGAAGTTACCAATGTGAAATTTCTAAAGATACAGCATTCGACCCAAGATTTAAGACTCTGAAATTCATTCCAAATCTGAGAGGGACAAGGTGTGGAGCATGCTTTCAGAGGTCTTAAATGAACAACACTACAGAAACTGAATCACTAAAAAAGAAAATTAATCGTCTGCTGGTGGCATCTGACTCACATGATATAAATGAACATGCATCGGTCCGTACTGCTTTGGATCATTATCGAGCAGAACCCGTCATCAGCATAGACACATGTCCTCTGGAATGGTGGTTGAAGCATGAAGGGACATATGAATCTTTAGCGCATCTGGCATGTAAATACCTTGTGATGCTCGAACGCGTGTTCTGACTTTCAGGTGACATTGTAAACAAGAAGTGGGCAGCATTACCTCCCACAAATATGAACACACTGGTTTGTCTGAGCGATTGACTGAACAAGTAGTAGGACTCAGTGGATCTATTATCAGTATTACATTGTTTTGTTTTTGAATGCAGTTATTTTTGTATATAATTCTACATTTGTAAGCTCAACTTTCATGATAAAAAGATTGCACTACAGTACTTGTAATGTGGGAATTAAAAAAGACTTTACAGTGCAAATATTTATCAAAAATAAATATAAAGTGAGCATTGTACACTTTGTATTCTATGTTGTAATTGAAATCAATATATCTGAAAATGTAGAAAACATCCAAAATATTTAAATAAATGGTATTCTATTATTGTTTAACAGCACGATTATTTGCGCAATTAATTGCGATTAATTTTTTAAATCACGCTGACATGGCTTGCACCCCCCTGGTACTGGATGCCACCTGTACTGGGATTTCACTGAGCCTCTCCTGCTCTATCAGTCTGGGTTTCCACTCTGTTTTGCTGAATTAGGCTCTCCAGCCTCTTGCAGCACACACAGCCAGCTGCAGCCACAGGCTGAAGTCAGGACTCCCCTAGCACTCACGTGCACACCCCTTTTGGGAGACAAACCCAAAATACCACTGTCTTACACTGTACAGAAATATCTCAGAGCAAGCTCATAAAATGTGCCCTCTTCCTCAGTGTGAAGATAGAGATGCATGACTTTTTGCCCCCCACCCCCGTTAGAAATTGCATAAACCGGGTTGAGTAATACATTTTATTAACTATAAAAGGCAGATTTTAACTGGTTCAAGGGAGTGCAAACAGAACAAAGCAGATTACTAAGCAAATGAAACAAAACACGCAAACTAAGCTTGACACTAGATAGGTAGGACACAGATTAGCAAATTCTCACCCTGAGTGATAAACAGACTGGCAGATTCTTAAGGAACAAGTTGCCTTGACTTTCCCAGGTTTTCATCCACAGGCTAAAGATCTTAGCCTGGGACCATCACTTCTCACAGTTCAGTCTTTGTTCCTCAAGTGTTTTAAGGTGTGCTGTTGTAGGGAGGGTGAGGACCCCTCATGTTGTCATTGTCCCTCTTTTACATCTTCCCCACACTTGCTGGAAAGCTTTTTTGCTATGACCTGGGGTCAAACAATTTCCATTGTGTAGAGTTATCTCTGAGAGGTTTGTATTGCAGACAGTTCCTGGGTTAATTCTTATGCATGTGTGCATTTCTTCAATAAGCCACTAACATTGTTTGGCCTCATCCAACATACCGGTAGCACATTTGAAATACAGAGTCATGGTCTATATTCCCAACTTCAGATACAAAAATGATACATGCGTATAAATTGGATAAACACATTCAGTAAATTATAACCTTTCCCATGATATCTTATAAGATCCATCTTGCATAAAGTATATCTTAGTTATACCATATTCATATCATAACCAATATGGAGTGTAACGTCACGCGCACTATTAATCACGATTCATTTTTTTAATTGCCTGACAGCCCTAATTATTTTCTATTTCAAAGAAAAGTCAACAATGAATGAGGAAATCAAAGTGAGGAGCTATCCTAGAGGCCACTAAAATATTCCTTGCTAACTTGGTGTATTACAAACCACAATGAAAGAAGAGGTGCAGTCCTTCAGTTCAGAATGGGAGCACTGGAGGCCTGGAAACACTGCTAAATCCATCAAACTGGAAGCTTTTAGACAGCTTTGAATAGACTTGAATGAGATCAGTAAGAAGTCAGAGGCCTGAAAATCCAATCTCTCAACCGTCAGCATTATGCCATCCCTTGTCTCAACCTGTTTTTTCTCTTTTTGTCTCAGCCTGTTTTTTCTTCTTTTTCTTTTCTTTTTTGGTAGCTGTTTTATGAGAGGATGGGCAAAAATGCTCTTATTTGAAAAGCCTAAGGAATGTTGGGAGAATGGACACATTGCTATTTGGCTTCCTGTGTACAAAATTACAGATTAGGACCATCTTTTTCAATTTGGAGTGCTAGGCCTTGTCTTAATGGATTTTATTTTAGTAGTTTACAACTCATAGGTAACAGAAGATAGACACACAAGGGTAGTGGCAGTCTGAAAAGATTAGAAATTTTTCACCTGAGCTCCCCTTATACTTCCCCCACCACAATTTTCCTCACTACAGAAACATCTGTTTCTGTAAAAAACAAAACAAAACAAAACAGGCTACCCCTCTGCTTGTACAGAATTAGAGACTGGAAAAAAGGTATGTGCACTACTGATCTTTCCAGAGAGACAGAACAGGTGGTGGAGAGAGATACAAAAAATGAGAAAGGAACTAGATGGCACTAAACTTTATGCTGGTATTTGGGCTGGCAAGGCAGGCAACTACTTGGGATTCCATGCAGGCTTGCGAATCCCAGAACTAAAAGGGAGGCAATTTACCATCCAATTCTTCTCGAAGCTATAGTGGTGGGAAGGCAACGCATGTTATCACATCTTGGAACAATTCAAGCTGTTACACTTGTCTTGGGTTCATTTCCATTGATGGCAGGCGAAGAGGAGTGAATGCATTCCTAGAGTGATGATCTGAAGGTGCAGAACTACCCAAAAAAAGAACCGTAACTTGACAGTGATATCAATCTCTGCTTATTATCTAGACTCATCCCTCCCCTCTTGTCAATATTTTATTTTTAAAAACACAAGATTTCTTCCTTCCAGCCCCCATTAAGATCTGTTCTTCTTTAAATCAATTTTGTAGCACTCACCACCATGCTGCTTTAGGGTATGTCTACACTTGAAATGCTACAGTGGCACCACTGCAGTGCTTCTGTATAGACACTACCTGTGCCAACAGGAGGGGGTCTCCTGTCAGTGTAGGTAATCCACCTCCCCGAGAGGCAGGAGCTAGGTTGATGGAAGAATTCTTCTATTGACCTAGTACTGTCCATATGGGGACTTAGGTTGGCTTAACAACACTGCTCAGAGGTGTGTATTTTTCACATCCCCGACTAACATAGTTAAACCGACCCAATTTTCTAGTGCAAACCAGGCCTTAGGCTCCGTCTACACTAGAGATCTTACAACGGCATAGCTTTACTGATGCAGCTGCACTACTGTAAGGTACCCATGTAGCCACTCTATGCCGATGGGAGAGAGCTCTCCTGTAAACATAGTGACACCCTTAACGAGTGGCGGTAGCTATGTCAGGGGAGAGCGTGTCTCCCGCCGACATAGTGCTGTCCACACTGATGCTTCTGTCTGTGTAACTTATGTCGATCAGGGGTGTGTTTTTTCACACCCTTGAGTGACATAAGTTTTACTGACAAAAATGCTAGTATAGACATCGCTTTAGTGATTTAAGAATTGTTTTGTAAAGAGAGGGCTGCTGCACTCCAGGAGCTATTAACAGGCTGGCTTTCCAGTTCTCATGGCCCTACCCACCTTCCGCTTATCTATAAATAGCTCCTCAAATCCACCACAAGCCCCGTGTTAGCTAAGGAGCTAACCGCCTTTTTGGCACCCAAAGTCAGATCCCTCTGCTTCAGCATCTGCTGATATTCTTCAGCTTCCATAAGCTTTTCTCTCCTCCTCCCCATAACTCCGCCTCCTTTAATAAAACTCTGTTTCCCCTTTTCCGAATCTACTGAATGCCACTCCCCCCCAACAAAGAAATACCCTCCACAAAGCACCCACCCTACTTCTGAGATGTTGCCACCTAACCAATTTCCCCTTTACATTAAAAAAAGGAAAAAAAAAGGGGGGGGGGGGCAGGGGCAAAAAACAGAAAAAGCAAACAAAAACCAGGAGTGACGTTATCATCATGATGCATGGATATGATTTCTGCACTACTCTTATTATCCCACACTTTATTCATGGATGCCAAAATTGTCTGTAGTTTAAGTTAAGGATAGTTGAAATATAGCCTCCATGAGGAATTCATCTATACAAAAGTGAGCCTAAATATAAGCATTGTTGTTGATTAAGGAAGCAACTTACTTTAAATAGTGCGCTTGATACATTAGCCCAATTCTTTATTGCAACTATTTGAATAATATTTGCTGCACATATTTTTATTTTGGAATGATTCATTTGTCTTTTCACTTTTGTAAATGGATGCTTCCTGTAGACTTTGAAGTTCACACCCAACTGAGGGTGGACAATGACTAAGGGTACGTCTTCACTAGCAACATTAAAGCGCTGCCGCGGAAGCACTTTAACGTGGCTGTGTAGTCGCAGCTATAAAAAAACCCACCTCCACAAGGGGAGTAGCTACCAGTGCTGGGAGCACAGCTGTCTACAATGCCACTTTACAGTGCTGAAACTTGCAGTGCTCAGGGGGGTGTTTTTTCATACCCCTGAGCGAGAAAGTTGCAGCGCTGTAAAGTGGCAGTGTAAACAAGGCCTAAGTGTCTAGCAGCTCTTTTACAAAGGTCTAGTGTGTACTTCAGGAACTGAGATAATCACTGGACTGCAAGAAACAAAGCTATTCTTTTCCATTTATTTTCAGCTGTGCACTTTGTTATACTTTATTATTGTAGGAGATTTGTATCCCAATGAAAATTAGCCACACATAGCTTTGTATTTGTGCATTTCACACAAAAAAAATCTATTAAAAAGAATGCCCAAAACCTGCATTTCTATCCAGCATGAAATACTAATATACTAAGCATGTTTATGGCTAATATGCAAATTAAATATGCCAAATCAAGTCCCCTAATCACAGCTCCCTACTCAAATGTTTTTAATTGCATAAAAAGAAGCCAACCTTTGACACTGAAAAATAAAAATACAAAAAAAAAAAAAAAAAAAAAAAAAAAACCCACCCAGAATTAAAACAATATTTCAAGTTGCAGACATGTAATACACAGCTGCTGTAAGTGGTGGTATATAATTAAGCAGTACAGATATAGCATTTATGCAAATAAAATTGTTATGCTAAGTGATCAATTTCTTCATCTTCTAAGTGCAGAGACACAATACAATATGTCTGACACCAAAAGAGAACTTCCTATGAGCATGAAAGGACTTTTGCCGGGGAGGGAGGAAGTGGGGGGGAGAATATAAAAGCACTGATGCATATTTGAATGAATGAGTCAAAAGCTATCAACCTTCTGATGTCAAACTGGGAATTGTAACAAACAAACAAAACCTCTTCAAACTTATGCCAATTAATTCATTCAGTGTAACTCCCAGATCCCATACACCTGTGGACCCGACTTCTCTCCCATCTCAAGGGATAATGGGTTTCTGCACACACATGCCTCCACACCCTCAGCTGAAACGAAGTGTCCTCTTTACACACTTATCATATCCCTGAATATATACAACTCCAACTTGTATGTTCTGCTATAACACTGTCAGACTTTCTATTAAAAATATAGTAATTGCATTTACAGTGTCACTCATTAAACTCAATATTTTACATACCAAAGATTTTATACTTTCAACACAGACGTCATAGTAAAGGTGATGTCAGAAGAAACATTTTCACATGGAATGTCAGGGAACCACAGGAAAATACCAGATGTTAGTGCGATATTCTCAGTTTCATTCATACCCAAGCATTAAAAGGCAAACAATAGATTAAACGTACTAGGTACCTTCTGTGCTTTCTTACACACACTCCTGCCACAGACTGTCCCTTTCACAGCACATATCTAAATTGCAATGAGCATTTGCATGACAATACTGCATAAATACCAGCAGTATGGACACAAACTTCCTTGTAGGATCCTTTCAGCAGTTCAAAGCAACAACTCTGAGGAGGAGCTATCAATGTTCACATGGGTGCAAAGTTTATCTAAGTCATTAAATTTTTGCTGCATATGTATCTACTTACCTAGGCCCTATTACCATAGAATATGAACAACTATCCTTAATTGGACTCTATGATCTTTCAAATGCTTTGGATAACAAGGTTTTGAGGAAAAAACATTTACACATTTCATCCACTATCTCTGATTCTAGTGAAAGTCCCAATGGTCTGGACCAAGAAATAACTGCGACCAGCCTGAAGACCCATGCATGCACTGAGGCACTATGCCTTCACATAAAGGAGTCAAAGCAGAAGTTGGGCACACCAGTATTTCCCAGGCAATCTGTGAGCTCTATACCCTTTGATTTATTAAGATAAAAGCCACCATACCTGGGTGGCTATGGTTAAGAGAAAGTAAAGGTACATCTACACTTAAACAAACAAACAAAAAGATACCTGCGGCAGTAGGGTGACCAGATGTCCCAATTTTATAGGGACAGTCCTGATTTGGGGGTATTTTTCTTATATAGGCTTCTATTACCCCCGACCCCCACCCTGATTTTTCACACTTGCTGTCTGGTCACCCTATGCGGCAGTGAATCTCAGAGCCAGGTCAATTGACCTGGCCTTGGTCTTCCTGCTCAAGCAAGAGCCTGGGCTGAGACACCCACTTCCCTTGCTGCGTTAGAGCCTGGGCTCCAGCCCAAGAGGGAACATCTATACAGCTATTTTTAGTCCCTTATCGCAAGCCCAAGTCAGTTGACCCACCCTCTGAGACTCACTGACACAGAGGGGTGGGATTTTTTTTGGCAGTGTAGACATACCCTTAGTCACTTGTTCACTACTGTTATTTAGAGCTTTGCTCAATGTTAGCTTCTCCTTTTTCTACCGTTGGCCCACTCTTGCAGTCCTTACACAAGCAAAATTTCCCATGTGAATCAATTTCTGTATGATCTTACAAGAGTAGAAGATGCACCCTCAGGCTCTGTAATTTATCACTGCTAATGGATTATTTCTCATTATGTTTTCTCCCATTAGGATGTTAACAGACGACTGTGGTCTATACCTGGGAGAAACAGTCCCCCTAAGGAAGGTTGCATGAAACAACCAAATAACTTAATCCCCTTTGCATTTATTTATATGACAATTATAATTGGGGAGCTGGACTGGCATACTCAGTGTCATCCAATTATAATTGCAAACATTTAATTGGTGTTTGGAATAGACACACCAAAGGAAACTTGGGTACAGTTGGGCCTGCTAGATGACAGATTTAACCACAGCAACCCAAACATGGGGGTGTGTGTACATTAATTGTCAAGCTGCTCAGGAACATGAGGGCCCATCTGCACAAAGCATACTCGAGTGCATAGGGCAGGTACTTTAATAAAAGTACAGATTCACTAACAGTCCTGTCCCTACCATAAGCCAAAAAGTTCCTGACAAGTTTCTCTACTTTATTCTTTATTTGCCCCAAGAAGATGATAAAAGTACATTTTAACTGCTTCTCCTTTGGATTCCTTCTTTCCATGTTTCTTTCTACTGTGTATCTTTTCTTCTTTCTTTTTCAGAGTTGGCTTTCCCACACTGTAATTCTTTGTAATAAGTTTAATAATTTAAAAAAGAAAGTCTAATCTCCTCTGGACACTTCTCTCCAACCACATATTATATATAATCACCACAGTATCTGAGCACCTCAAAATCATATATTTATCCTCACAACTCCCCTGTGAGGTAGGTCAGTACTATCCTCACTTTACAGATAGGGAAACTGAGACACGTGGTAGATTAGGTGATTTGTTCAAAGTTACACAAAATTTCTGTGGCTAGATGGAAACTAAATCTAAGTCTAGAGTCCAAGTCCAGTGTCCTATCCACTAGACAACCATCCTTCTTATACTGACTTTGGTTTACTCTATTTACTTCCTCCCTTCTTAACTGGGTTTACTGCAAAAATTCCTCAGCTCTGGTCTGGTAATTAGCCTTTCCTTCTCTCTTCATTCACCTTTGCTCTTGGGTTTTTTTTCCAACTTCTCTCCACTGTTTTCTTTTTTCTACATACCTTCTTCCATCCGGATTTTCCACCTCTCAAATCTCTCTTTCTCCCTTTCACACATCATGGTACCTATCTTCAGGTGAAGAGATATTAATTCCAATAGAAAGAGACAGTATCTATTTTCCCTACCCCAGGAACCACTCCTGCTCTTTCCTGATTATGGAAGGCAAACTTCCCTGCTTGTTCCTGTGGCTTGGGGTCCATCTGTTGTCGCTCTCTTCACTGACTGAGCAAAGAAGGAACACTCCTGCCTGGGGTTGACACTCCTCTCCCACAAAGAGGAAGATGAGGATCAATTACATGCAGAATAATTTCTGTCTTGCTCGCTCTTGTGATGGCGGCTCTGCCAGAACTCAGGAGCAAAGCTCCTATTGCGCTTCTACTGCAGACTAAGGGCTTGTCTACACTTACCAGGGGATCCACATGCGGTGATCGATACATCGGCAGTCGATTTAGCGGGTCTTCTCTTCTGTCAACTCCTGTACTCCACCGTATTGAGAAGAGTAAGGGCAGTTGACAGGAGACAACATCGCGGAGTATGGACCCCGCGGTAAGTAGATCTAAGCTACGTCAACTTGAGTTATGCTATTCATGTAACTCAAATTGCGTAGCTTAGATTGACTTTTTCCTGTAGTGTAGACAAGGCCTAAGCAGTGTAAGCAACACCTACAACGAGGCAGCTGTTGTTTAAGCCCCTTTTGGAGCGCAGGCCTTGGATACATAGATTCGTCACTGCTGTCAGTATACGGTCCAATTTGATTTTGGTTTTAAATAAAGACTTCTGCATCAGCCACAGCTACCTTCTGGTTTGCTTTTCAACAACTATTAGGGGCCAAACTTTCACAGTTAAAAGAATATCCCTGAGAAGTTCATTCTTTCACACATTTATAATGTGATTTTGATTTCTTGAAGTGCTGATTCATATGCCTATCTTTCATTGTCATAACCCTATATACTTATTTCTTCCAGAAAGAAAATGTTTCAATGAGGGTGACTGTAACAAGCAACATTTTCTGCTTGACTCAGTGGAAGGCACCAGAAAAAGAACCTCTTAGTCACATCTTTCAATTCATGGAATTTTAGACAAAACAGAACTGAAATGTTTTAAAACAAGAACCTAGTCAGTTGAATGGAAATAGCTTAAATACTTAAATGTTGTCTACATTTTGTGCCTTGATAAGATTTTTCTGTTGAACTTAATAAACTTAATTAAAATTTGAATAATACCATTTCCTATTTCCACAGGGCCCAGGAAAAACTGGCAAAAACAAACAAATAAAACATTAGTGGATAACAGTTTTCTGACTCCTACTTGACAGAGGACAGATTATAATGTATATTGTGCCAAAGCATCCATTATTCTTTTTTCTACTAAGAAACAGTAAATTTCATCACCCAAGTACTCTTTCATGTGCCCCCATTTACTATTTGGACACAAACCATTTATACTGAGAAAGTACAATACTGTTGAATAAAAGTGGCCTGCTCTTCTAAATTCCAAGTTGGTTCAATTTTACATTTAAGTTTAGAACAAACAAAAATTCCCATTGTTTTTCAAGATGCAAGACCTGAAGTAATTTTTAAGGTTGGTTCTGACTGAGAGCTTAGTCCTCACCAGTTGCCTGCCAACAACATCACACTATCAGCAGAGCCATTGTTATATGGACAATGAAAAAACTGAAGCTTTATGAAATCTAAAATGTACGCAGAAAAGGGTCTGTTAAAATTCATCCCACCCTCCCCAACGAAAGATCAAAATTTAAATGTTTTCTATAACTAAATATTACAATATATAATCTAGAAAACATTTTTAAAGAGGTATATTCAAATATATAGCATGCAGGATGGACAGTGTTACCAGTTTCTACTGTATAAGTTATTCGTAGTTTAGTAACTAGTTGCTGAATTCATGTATTAGATACAATAGAACCTCAGAGTTACGAACACCTTGGGAATGGAGGTTGTCCGTAACTCTGAACAAACATTATGGTTGTTCTTTCAAAAGTTTACAACTGTACATTGACTTAATACAGCTTTGAAACTTTACTATGCAGAAGAAAAATGCTGCTTTTAACATCTTAATTTAAATGAAACAAGCAGAGTTTCCTTAACTTGTCAAAAAATATTACTTTCCCTTTATTTTTTTTAGTAGCTTACATTTAACAAAGTATTGCACTGTATTTACTTTTTTTTGGGGGGGGGGGGGTCTCTGCTGCTGTGTGATTGCTACTTTTGGTTCCAAATGAGGTGTGTGGTTGGCCAATCAGTTTATAACTCTGGCATTTGCAACTCTGAGGTTCTACTGTACATGTACAGACTAAAAATAAATTTAAAGTCTTCCCCCAAATGCAAAGAACAAGAGCTTGATTAGCATTATGTAAATATATTCCCATTTGGATCATGACCAAGCAGAAAACGTTCATTAAGATGCAAACACAATGTGCCGAGAAAGTGGCAGTCCACTTCTTTGCAAATTATTCATTAGAGTCAGACACTATAGTAAGACAATTAAATTTCTACAGTAATAAATACATATAGATAAGAAACAATGCAGGATGAAAACTTTAAGACCACCTTTAATATACTGCAACAAAGCTTTGTGGTTAGTGATGGTTAGATTTAGGTTTTGTGAAATAGCACAATAAATGGATAGACTACTGGGTTCTCTCACACAGATATTGTTGTATGTTTACCCTGAAATCTACACTGCTGTTGTAAAAAGACAACCACTAATTCCTCTTTATCTATCAAGATGAGGACTAATATACATAGTTCTCCCTCATGTTGGATGCAATACTTTTTGATTTAAGGCATCATCTATTGTTTTTAGAAATTCCATAGATGATTTAATAATAGCAGCATAAGACCTCCAGTAGATTTAAGTCCTCCCATGATCAGGCAGCTTTTCCCCCCTGCACATTAGATAGGTGCTTAAGGAGTCAGTCATTCTGTTCTCAAGAGGAGGGTGTAGATTTGTGGAATAGGGAAGAGATGTGCCTTATATATAGGGCCCTACCAAATTCACGGTCATGAAAAAAGGTGTCATGGACCATGAAATCAGACTTCTCCCTCAGGTCTGAAGGCAGCTCAGAAGTGAGGGTGGCAATCCCGTGACACCCCTAAAACAGCTTTGCGACCCCCCCCCACAAACCCCTTTTGGATCAAGACCCACACAGTTACAACACCATGAAATTTCAGATGTCAACATCTGAAAATGTGAAATTGACTAATTTTAATACCCTATGACTGTGAAATTGACCAAAATGGACCATGAATTTGGTAGGGCCCTACTTATAAACACCATAAAACCCAAGGCAGGGCACAGCCCTGCAGATCCCAGATGAACCTTATCCTTTGCATTTCCCTTTTGCGCTGCTGCTTACTTAGCAGCTGAGCTGCCACTAGCTACTCCCCACTACACTTTCCCTCCCAAACCTCAAGTAGAGCATAAAACTCTGCAGGGGAATTAATTTTGCTTCTTACAAAATTAATTCTTGTCTCAATTTTTGACACTACATCCTGGCTGGTAGCGCTGCACAGGTCTTGTGCCTGGATTCCAAACTTACAGAGGGTCTTTCTTGGCTCCCAGGAAGGACAGGAGTGTGCAGTGGAGTTGCTACTTGCTCTCTGAAATCTGCACCAATTTCCTCCCTTCCACATCTCTAAGAGGACGGAAAGCATACACCAGTGTAACGATCAAATTCAGAATAAAGTAGATCTACCATGTGAAAATAGCCTTTATAATTTATATTCTTAGCACAGACAGAGTATTTTAGAGTTCAATAGGGATGGTAATAACAAGAACAATGAGAAAGAGTAATATAGATGAGAGCAAATGTATAGTAACTTTTGTGGCCCCAGAGTGTGTTCTATAATTATTGGGATAAATGCTGGTAACCTTACAAAAGTGAAATATTTCCTTTATAAAGTATGCTTTTTAAAAAAATGGTAACTATTAAAAATACATTCCTTAGTGAAAGCTAAATATGATACAGCATTCCCTACCATGGGCGATACCACATTCATAAGGCAGCGGTCTCCAAGACCTCAGATTATAATCACTGAACTGAACAGCTGAATTACATGAGTCCTCTTTCCACTTGTTTGCCACACTTTTTTTTTCTATGTACTCATGTGGCCTCCCAATGCCATAGTATCTGTACCACAGTATCCCAAGAGTTTATGGATTTGATCTCAACAACACCCTTCAGACGTAGGGAAGTATTATCCATTCCCTTTTATAAATGAAGAACTGGAACACAAACTGGTTAAACAATTTGCCCAAAGACAGACAAAAATCTTTGGCAGGATTTTAACCCAGATCTCCCAAGACCCAGCGCAATGTCCTAATCACAAGACCATCTTTTCCCTGCTACAGTTTCTTACAAAATAAAGTTATAGAAATCACTGTAGTCCAATGGCTAGGGCACTATGCTGGGAATCAGGTGATCTGAATTCTATTCCCATCTCTACTTACTGATGTAGCCTGTGATCTTGGATATATTTATTCTCTTCTCTATCTCAATCTCCCTGTCTGTAAAACAGGAACTCTTTCCATCCTTTGTAAAGCACTTGGAAATCTATTAATGAAAATTGCTATCTATGAGCTAAGTGTCATTATTAAGCAGAAGCAAATGGGATCAACAACAACATTTTTGCCTTAATGAATACAAAACCAAAACTGTATAAACTTTTCCCTGCATGCTCTGACCAAAACGCTGTAAAGGCCACTTCTAAAGCTTTCAATTCCCATGTGGATTAAGAGTTTTAGGCATTCAGTATAAATTACTTAACTTAAATATGACTGTTACTTGAGTTGGGATTCCACTAATAGAAATATCTGTCATTTATTAAATTAGCCAGATTATATCACTTAGATCCCCTGTCCATATACTCATTTAAAAAAGTATTAAGCAATAAAGTAACATTAGCTAAGACTAGTTCACAAGAGCAGAGATTCTCATCTAAGACTAAAAGTCCACTTTTCAAACTTCATCTAAGTCTAACCATTTTTCCTTGTGTTGCTGCAGTACAAAGAATGTCCAATACACTGATCACAGATACATCAATACTTATTTAAAATATATATTAAGAGGGACTGCTATTTTTGGTAGCTTTGAAACAGACCTAATCATTTTTGTGGCTGAAAAAATCTTTTTACAAATCCTGTAACTTCAGCATTCACACTAAATTAGGTTTCCTTAAATTAAATATTTAATTAAAAATGTACAGTATTAATTCTGAACAGCACGAGATAATGTTCTCCAAACCAAGGAAACAGTGTATCGTCCCCCACCCCACCAACCCTTTGGAGATTGAAGGCACTGGAGGGGCAGGGTTTGAGAGAATGGAGATGCAACACAGAACACATACTAGGTGATTCACTTTGGAAACATTTATTCCTTACCCATAAGAGAGAGATTTTCTAAAATGAAAAGCGGCAATTCTGTAAGTAAAACATCATTTACTATGTGTTTGTATAAATCCTAGGATAATGGGGAACAACTTGGTTGTGGCCTTTAGGCACTACCTCAATATAAATAAAAAATACAATAGTCAAGCTCCTAGTCTACTAACTAGTGAGGCCTACTACTCTTTTGTATCTCCCCTTACCTATTGATATAACTGTCAAATTACGTCCTCATTCAGCACCTTGACTTCTATTAACAAATTTTATTAACAAATATCTATCATATTAATCAGAACATGCTAAAAATGTGCTTAACTGATGCTAAACTAGCAGGATAGAAGTGTTAAAAATTCTTCATATTCTAAATTTAATTGTCCTGTCTTCTGTGATTCTACTTCTACAATTTTTCACCATTTTGGAACATTAATCTTCCTTTTTTAGTCAAATAATCATGAGGCTGACTATGCCTGTAGAAGAACTTCTACCTTCTACAACATGCATTAGTACTACATTAGCTGTTATTTCTTTCTTAATAAGTTTAAATAGTTTGTCTCAGAAGTTGAAAAGGACTGCATCTGTGAAGTTCCCATTTCTTTCATTTTATTTTCGTTACTTTGAGCAAATGTTGCAGACCTCTGTCATATTTTCCTCTGCATTCTTGAATGGCAGCTTGAGCAACTGACAATATTCTGAGGGTTTTTTTTCCCAGATGTTGAATCAATAACATTAAATAGAACATACCATTCCCTCTATAGATACTTGTGCCTATTTGGACATTTTTTTTTACTGTTTGATTAACCTTATTTGTCAATGTCCTTTACTTTGTCCTTCAACCCCCCACAGCAACATTTAAGTGTGAACTTGAAAGTTTAAATCTATCTGGAAAAGTATTATACAGGGTAAAGTATTTCAATCACTCATTTAAAGTACTCCTTTCGTGTTATACTGAAGGTGATGTAAGCAGAAAACATTGCAAGTTTCCTCTCAAGCTCAAGTCCTTCCCTTTCAAATGACACTGTTACAGGATTGTCTTACTTAAACGTTCATAAAAATATGCAGTCATACCTCAGAACTCCCTGTGCCTCTGAGGTAAAGCTATGTGTACACTATGACTTATGTTGGCAGTCACTCAGGGATGTGAATAAATCACGCCTGAGCCACATAAGTTACAGTGACATAAGTGCTGGTGTGGACAGTGCTATGTCGGCATGAGAGCTTCTCCCGCCGACATGACTTTTGCCACTCACAGAGGTGGTTTTAGTATGCTGATGGGAGAGCTCTCTCCATTGGCACAGAGCATCTTCACCAGATGCACTGCAGCACTGTATGTATAGACATTCCCTAAGTCACATACCACACAACTCTTGGCTAAAGAAGTCCAAAATTATCCCAGGTGGTCCCTCTGCCCAATCCCACTCAGACTCCTTTCCTAGAAAGCTTCACAGTGACAGTTGTCCTTCAGATCTCCCCCCAATTAAGCAAAAGAACCTGCCTTTTATTATCTGTCTCTCACCCTAGCAGACATTGCTCACCATCTCATCAGATAGTGCTTGTCTTCATTGCAGTGTTAGCTCAGGTTATAACCTAGGTGTTGCACCCAATCTGACTTCTGTGCACACACAAAAATCTCTATCTTGATTTAAAAGGCTTTAAACTTGAGCTAGTTGGCCCATCAGAGTATGCAGGTTGAAACTTGATTGCTGCTGATTCTCAAGTTAGTAATGCAGTGGGATTTAGCCACTCTTGCTGCTAATCCAAACATTTTGTGCTGCTCATGTGCTTTGCAATGTGACTGCTCTCATTTGAGCTAGGCTAACTTGAGAGGAGTTCGTTCCAGTCAGCTACACTTAAGTTAACACTGCAGTGAGGACAAGCCTTAGGGTGTCTCACACTGTAGCTGAGAGGTATAATTCCCAGCTTGGGTAGACATACATACTACTTGTGTAGTACATAAAAATAGCAATGTGGTTGCAGCAGTGTAGATGACAACTAGGAATAATCGCTGAACTACAACCCTGCCCATCCCCCTGGGAATGTACCTGGGTGGCTAGCCTGAACCACTGCCACACTGTTATTTTTAGGCACAAGAAGAAGCACAACTAGCATGTGTAGATTTACCTGAGCTGGGAATTACATCTCCCTGCAGCTGTGTAGATGCTGCTAAATCAGACATGCTCTCTAGGGACAAGTACCAGGCACCTTGAGACCTGCCTGCAGGGTTGCTAGCTGAGCTTTCAATGCCTTGTTAAGAACATAATTACTGGTCACTGGCATATTTTGGGTTTCACAGAAACAAAGACTGTTTCCAAATGAAGCAGATACTGAAGAACTGTTGGAAGACCTAAGACAGAAATTTAAATCATCACTGCTAAATTTTGATGATGAAAATGGCGTCAACATGTCCCTCTTGCAGGGGGAAGTTCAGTGTGTTTTGCTCTTCCACTTGGACATATTTTTCAAAGGCTCATTTGTTCTCGAAAAACTCAAACTAAGCAACTTTCTACACTTTTGGAGAAAGCATAAATCCTCTACATCTTGCTACTTAATTTGTGACATTCTTACATTTTACTTTAGAAGAAATGTCTGTTTTAATTACCTCAGTCAGTTATATCCTTGTTTCTTAGCATCTCCTTCAATGTTAGGCACATGGAGTCAAATAAATCCATACACTGATACAGAGCTTGTTGAAAAGGTAAACAAAATTGTGAAATTTTTCACAGAAATTCCATTTACATTTTTCAAATTTCAACTAGCTCTAATATTCATTTGTTAAATCAATCAGCAGCGCTCACATTTCCTACAATTAGAATGAGAAGCCACCTATTGTGAAGACTAGAAAATAAGATAAGCCAGCCAGATTTTTACATAACTATGTTATAAGAAGTTTCTACATTCTAGCAAAGCAAACCACCTCCAAACACTGAGTTTACAACTCTATCCATCTCTCCTCTCTAACATCTAATGGTGACTTATTCCATGAAGTACTCATGTCCCTAACCACTAATAACTCCACCCATTCCCCTTCAGGCTTCTAGACAGTTTAAATTTTATTTTTATTTTTTCCTAGTAGATTGAATAGGCATAACAATAATCTTGATGTTCTAATCACTTCCCTTGAAACTTTATGCTAAAAATTTAAAATCACAAATTAAGTTAGACCCTGATTTTTGTAGTATCAAAAATGTTTCAAGTATAGGTTATGTTCCCAAAAATACTCCATAGTAGTGTAGACGTTTTTAAAACTTTATAATAAGCCAATGAAGAAAAGATATGATAAAAACCACAGAAAACACATACCGGATTGTTCTCTCTGAAACCTTCACCCCAGTGTTTTCCACAACCCTGACAATACACATTTACAGGTAGTAATCCATAGTCCCAAAGTAGACTAAATCAATAAGACCATGAACTAAAATTCATCTAATAGAGAATTAACATCTATACCTCTGACAGTATGAACCAACTAAAACTTATTAATCATTAGACTATGCTCATAATTACTGATTCGTTATCTAAAACTAATACAATCTTGCTGTAATGGATATGATCAATCAGAAAGTCCATCTCTGTCTAGGCAAATCAGCCCCAGTTGACTACTAAATGCTATGTGTGCATTATTTACTTTAATGTCCTTTTATTAAGAATTCCCAGTGTATATATTATAATAGTAAACGAATACAGCAACTAATACCGCTCAAATCATTACTACAACTCTTATTGAGTTTTTTGGCAGTAAAAATGAGCTGAGCTGGTAATGTCAATGCTAAAACCCTGCCTTAATTCACCACTATTCCCAAGTGAAACGATTGTTATGACTAATTTGCTGCACATATTAAGGTAATGGAAGATACTCCTAGGAAAACAAGAAATATGTTACCATAGCCTTACTGATGCACTAAAGAGCCTGTCATAGTCTTTCCAGAATTTCATTAAAATTTATAGAAAAACAAAAGATCTCCCTTTCTCCAAATTTAGAAGAATGACTGCTCGATATTATAATCACAAAACCCTAAGAATTTTTTAAATGGCATTATGCACCAAATATATGAAGTGAATGCTCACTATTAGTCTTTTTTTCTCATGTTGATGGTATTGTAGCTATGAAGCTTATAAGTAAATATTTTCATCTGTATTTTTACAATGAACATCTTTAATAAAAATACTTTAAAAAATCCTTTTCTTTGCTGTTTCCTCAACTAAGCTTATTGCAAATGCACTAATAGGGGGAGCTTATATTACATCTACTCAAATGGAGAACAGTCCTGGAGTTAAAAACAGATGTTTGGATAATTAAAAGAAAGCTGCTACTGGGGAGGGGGAAATGATTACTCAACCATTATCAGCAAAATTAATTTTTCTGGCGTTTCCATCCAACTTACGAGAGAACTTCCATCACAAGCACATCTACACTCACTTATTATGATGTTTCCTGTCCAAGATGTCACAAGCATGAACACACACAAATACTAAGTGAGCTAGAAGTGCTATTAATAAAGTAGTCATATTTTAATTGGTTCTGGAAGTCAGTTTCCTTCTCTTTTTATGCCACTCCCTTTCTCTATATTTTAGTCCTCTTCTTTGTTTTCATTGTAGTCAAATGACAAAACCTGATTCCTACAGAATAACTCCATCAATTTGAAAATTACATTTCTTTTGTGAAAATGTTACACCTATTAATTGTTACAGATAACACCTGAGATTATTCTAATTGAAAAATTAGAGAAACATTTCTTTATTTTTCATGTTTGTTTAATTTGTGCATTTGGTGTAGAGTCAATTCCATTCACTGTACATTGATGGTCCATTGCACTTTTCTTCTGGACTAGCACAAAGTCATCACTCTTGCACTACTTTAGAGGTAGTTTACATGCATATTCTTATCCATGCTCTGCAAAAACATGATTAACAACAGCACAAGCAAGAATGAAAATTGAGGGGTAGCAGGACAGAATAACAAGACAAAGGAGGCATGAGTCTCTTTGATGCTGTAGTTCTCTGACCTGGTCCAAAACACCTTTCTAAACTGTAGTTGGGGTGCAGAAAAATAAATACAATTTTTATTCTTTTTAAAAACCTACCTACTTTTACGGGGGTACTCTATCAAAACTTGAATGTTTTAAAAATAAATATTGAAATATTTAAAAATCAGACATACAGAGCTTCAGAAATGTGAACTCTAGTCAATTTCACAATGCTGCCAACATAGAGATCACATTGGAAACTTAAGTCTTGCTCTCCCCCACATGAAAAAGTATCAGAGTATCTTGTAGTTAGGCTATCTGTGCAAATACAGTATCCTTCCTTACAAGAGATGCTCATATACTCCCATATTTTGAAAAGGAAGACAGAATTACAATGAAAAGTGGTCATATTTAGTCCAAAGATCATCACTTTGGAAATGTGCACTGCTGCTAAATTTTGTTTCTTGAGTGACATTTTTTGTCAGCCAGTTGATTGTTCAATGAAGGAGTAGGTTCCAGGAAGAAATGTCTTCATATGATGCATGTATACTACATCCTTCACAACCTGCAGTTACATTCGGTGAAATCCTGCAATTCACTTTCCCACTCCCTCCCCAGAAAAATGACATAAATGAGCAGATATTGAGCTATTAATAATGAAACTTAGTTCTTTTCTCTCAGCTGAGTTAGCTTAATACAACTGTAAAGCCCCATTTAGACACAACCTAGCACATTTGAAGGTGCATTACCTGGCAGCATTGCAACCTGTGGGAGGGCCTGTGGAATAACTCAACCAACTAATACACCTCTACCCCGATATAATGCGACCTGATATAACACAAATTCTGATATAATGCAGTAAAGCAGTGCTCCGAGGGGAAGGGGGGGGCAGGGCAGCGCACTCCGTCGGATCAAAGCAAGTTCGATATAACGCAGTTTCACCTATAACACGGTAAGATTTTTTGGCTCCCGAGGACAGCGTTATATCGAGGTAGAGGTGTATGTTAATACAGTGTGAACAAACATGGCCCTAAGAGGGCTTTTCCTATCATGTTAAGCTAACATGACTGAGCCAACATGCTTGAAAAACATCTTTTTGCCTATCAAGACAGAGACTGTAATATACCCTGTATTCCAAGGCTTTACACACGTAAAAAATAGGAGTAAGGCAATCAGGCATTTGTTTATTTGGCACTTTACCTACTTAAACAAAATAAATTTATTTCACAACCTAAACCTGAGTACCAACTGTATATATACTGAGCTCAATTTATGCAAGTCAGAAGGGGGGATGGGTCCAAGCCTGATGATAATCAACCTCAGAAAGTTTGCGTCAAATAAATAATTTCAGAAATCTGCTTCAGTCCAACAACAAGAAATCTATGCATAAAAAAAATAAGCACAGCCATACTGGGTCAGACCAAAAGTCCATCTGGCCCATCTTCCAACAATGGCCGATGCCAGGTGCCTCAGAGGGAATGAACAGAACAGGTAATCATCAAGTGATCCATTTCCTTAGAAATATTCATCCCCAAAACAAGTCATCTCTGATAGGGATGATTTAGCAGTAGTTAGAGGGGGACACTGCCCTCTGTCAGGTTAATCACCACAACTCTCCTCTTAAATATTTCAGCACAGCACTATTATATATATTACATTCAGACTATACCTGATTTTTACTGTTTTCACAAGAGAAGTATTTAATAATGATCTTTTTTGAAGGTTACTTTAAAGTGTGGTTCCACTCTGAAGAGTGATTAAAGGCAGCATTGTGGGTTAAATGTTTATTATGATATCAGTGGTTTCCATATCAATTTTTCTCAGTTTATAAAGTAAAATGTTCTCACAGCTATCTCTACAAGTAGTCTGGGACCTTAAAAAAAAAATCAAGTTAGATTCTTTACTCACTTCTTACCATTACAATAATAAAAATGTTAGAATAACCTCATTATCTTAAAGTGATGCCCTCAGTCACTTTTGGGTTATCCTGTCAAAAAACAATGGCCCCCAGGGCGCTAGAGATGGAACCCCCAATGCCTTTTTAGAGAGTCACTTTTCAGAGTGCTTTAGAGGAATTCCTTATGCAGTGTAATGGATTACACTTGAAAGAATCACCATGTTACCCTAGGTATACATTTTTTCATTTTTTGCACAGTAGTGTGAATGTCAAGTTGATGGTGTGTCTTTTGAGATAAAGACCCTGTTAAGGGCCCTAGCTCTTGTATAATCAATAGCACAGGAGGAAACTGCTTCATATAACTTAAATGGTGTGCCACCACTTCAGTACTTTACGGTTTTTAAAAAAAATACATTGAGACATTAAAACAAAGGAATTTGGTCCAGAAGTCAGTCTGCTCTTGTCAAACAAGATGGAAGCATGTCTAATCAGCCCTGTCTTTTACCCTGGTAGACAGCTCAGAAACTGGGACTCTGAAAGGAAGGAGGATAGAAAGGATGTCTGTCAAAAAACACACCATGTCAAAGCCCCATTTTGTCCATCTACCTGTGAGAAAAGAAAAGGTATCCATCTATATAGATAGACATTAAAAAGTAACAGAAAAAGTCACTGGGAGCAGTACTGTTCTTCAAATTAAATTTAAGTTTGCTAAAAATCTTAAACCACATTCCTTACTTAAAGGAAAGTTGGAAGTTTTATTAAATCATTAAAAGGCCCACAATACTGTGATACTTTTCCAGAATTTACTATCCGATTCAAGTTTGATTAGTTTCTACTCAGTTAATATACAGCAGCAGATTTTAGTCCAAAGAAAGTTATTGCAAGCATAAATTTAAGATAATTAATGAGCTATCAACTGTCCAGTTTAGTGCACGCAGTCTTCAGTGGGAGTTGTGCATGTGGATTAATCTAGCCCATAAAAACTGTTTTCATTTATTTTTTCTGAAAACTGAAGGAGGTAAAATATTTTTAGGTCAAGGACATTCCCATTGCTAACCATAATAAACAAATTCAGACAAAAGCGTATTTTTCTGAAAATGCAAACACCACTTTCAGCTGGTTTCTTTCATAATCTTTAAGTCTGGTTACTTTTGTAAACTAAACCTTGAGGCTCATTCTCTGCTAGAGTTATTCAATTTGTTTTCATATAACAATTGATTGTAAGTGCTGAGGAAAACAGAGTTCTTTCAAAGTGATGGATGCATTAAAACATCTTCAGGATCCGTAGCACCATTAGTGAATAATCAAATACATTCACCGTCCAGATGGACATACTGCACTCAGCAGCACACTTTTACAGGTCAGTGGGTTTTCCATAGTGCTACTGCTGAGAACTACTTCTAAAGTACCTTCTCAAATACGCTTGTCTGAGTCAATATGTCTATTTCACAAGAAAGCTGCCAGGCAATAAATAAAGGAGAATATTAGACAAGCTATTTATTTATTTCTCAGACAAGTTATGGCTCCGTATTTCCTTTCATGTATAGCGTGCAATACTTTTACAATATATTGCAAACACAAACAGCAAGGTCAGTTTTCTTCTAATGGATGTTACAAAATTATAAAACCCATTATGGTTTAATTGTTTAATCCCTGAAAAAGTTTTTTGTTTTGTGGGTTTTTTTGGGCAAAGTATTGGCAATTGTATTTTGAAGGGCCTACAAAATCAACACTAATGTCTAAGTTCCAATAAAATCCAAAAGCACTATTCAAACTTGTTACTAGTTTGTTGTAACTAAAACCTAATAAGCACACTAAAAAAACTATACATTTTTAAAAAGTGCAATAAAGCAACATTCTGATCAGAGAAAGTTGCAAAAAAGCCCCTGATCAAGTCCCAGATTTAAAAGGAAAAGTATCCCTAATACTGCAACAACCACCTTTAATGCAATCTCAGTAAAACAACCTTAAAAAAAACAACTCAGCTCGAACACTGATTTAGCAAAATAAACATCAGCAGAGTAAGATTCACAATCTGATGAAAATTTTGCTTGGACACTGAAATGTGCTGCTTGGTAGCATACCCACTCTATTAACAAAAGGATTGCATTATGTCTGGTTTCCCTGAAGATTTGGATTCTGAAAAAAAAAAACCAATCAATTTAAAGTAGGTTTTCCCCAAGCTAGGTTAACAGGTCCTGCAGCAACTTTATCCTTAAATTGCTTACTTTATAACCAGCACCCGAGTGGTTTCAAAAGCCATACTACTAAAAAATGTTATGTAATGAGATACCAGTTAAGTGTATTCATCCTATTCAAGGTTTCTGTCAAGAAGCTCAAGAAGTGAGAATTTCAAGTAGCAATGTGACTCAGTAGATGTGTTCCTGAACAAAAAAGCCCCTTCTTGTCCTAACACAATTAGTCAAGTGAACACTAAGGCTTGGTCTACACTACCCCCCTAATTCGAACTAAGGTACGCAACTTCAGCTACGTGAATAACGTAGCTGAAGTCGAAGTACCTTAGTTCGAACTTACCTTGGTCCACACTCGGCAGGCAGGCTCCCCCGTCGACTCCGCGGTACTCCTCTCGCCGAGCTGGAGTACCGCAGTCGACGGCGAGCACTTCCGGGTTCGACTTATCGCGTCCAGACTAGACGCGATAAGTCGAACCCAGAAGTTCGATTGCCAGCCGCCGAACTAGCGGGTAAGTGTAGCCAAGGCCTTAGACTTCGCAAAATCTGTTACACTTACTTCTTGGACAAGTAGGAGAAGTGATGAAAACTAAGGGGGGGAAATGTTCCCACTTGCATCAATCTCATCATTCCACACTTTGTGAAGAGCTGCTTATTAATCTACAAAATTAGTTGCTATTTTAGTTTCAGAAAAGGTTTTTTTTAAAATATATATTCTTTTGTAAACAAGGTATCTCAATGCATCTTATTCACAGACATATAAGGGCACCCATGCACCTGAATATCTAGTTTATTTGGGCTGTAAGTTCCTTGGGGGAAGAACTGCCTTTCTGTTTTGTGTTTATACAGCACATCGCACAATGGGCTCCTAATCCATGATTAGGGATCCTATGCACCATGGTAGCACAAATAAATAATAATAGCTTCAATTTCTACAATTAATATACAATATTTACCTAAAACCTGGATCAGGTACTTTACAAATATCTGTTCTGTGCAAAAAAATAAAGAATTGATACCGCTCTCCAAACAAAAGAAAAGCCCTACATGCAAGCCATAGGAATACAGACTAAAAGGATCTCAGTGGACAAAAAGGATAGGGGAAATCACCAACCCACAAAGACAACCGTGATCAGAGAAACGCATATTGTATCTTGACCTGGAAACGGCAAGATTCAGGTTCTGATGGAGGATTAGCCAAAATGAACTCTGGAAACAGTCTTGTTTTTTTAAGAACACCCTATTGCTTGTTTCCACAAGTTCCAAAAGATGCATCAGTCAAAGCTGATCTCAACTGTCATGCTTGACCACAGCAAGAATGTGTCATAACACGACTCATAATTGAGTCCTTGACTATTGAAACACTAGGTAAACAGTACCTCAGAAGTTATACAAAGAGCAAATTGGCAAATATTGTAGTGCAAAATACAGAACCTAAGTGTCGGCAGTCGCATTTTGCAATAGTTGGACCTGCCAAGTGGTAGCCATTAACATACATTAATATAACATGCATTATAGGAGTCAAGCCTGAAGGTGACAATGTGTGGATACTTATTTTGGTTAAGAGTTTCTTATATCTATTTATCTTAAATTAGATTCCTCACTAATTTAAGTTAAATCAGTAAAGTTACCTTAACCAAAATAAGAGCATCCAAACAATTATATTGCACCGATTTCACTAAGTCAATTTCTAAACTGTTTTAGCCAAATTAGTACAATATTTTTCTTAGGCCTTGTCTAAATGGGAAAAAGTGTATTTTTAAAATAAACTGTGATCGTACCTAGTGTAGACAGGTTTAAACACCATAAAACATACTAGCAGGTAAGGAGCCACATTAGTGGAGAGTTTCAATATGGATTTAGACACCCAAGTTTGAAAGATTTTGTCAAGGTACAAATGTTGAATATTTGGAGTACTATAAGCAGTAATAAACTATTACTACATAAATTATGGCAAGATACAATCTAGCAATGAAATGCATTTCCTTTATATTAAAGCCTTCAATATAATTTTCTATTATTTGCTAATAATAAAGGCCACTTTCTAAACTGCTTGCATTGTGGGGAAAATACTTTCTTCATGATGCATTAAATTGAGAAATAATTGAAATAAAATCTCTTTTGCAATCACTCAACTAAAATTGGCTGTCAGATCTCACAAATGTCCCTCATTTTACCCATGTATGCCTTCTTCCTGCAAAGACCTGCTATAATGCCAGCTACTACTGTACATTTACATTAAAAATGCTGAATGGAACTGAGGAAATGGAAAAGCTTTACATTGAGGAAATGAATTCTCCATTATTTCCAGCTTCAAAGATTAGTGTCTGTGTGTCCTAGATTTAAACAGAGACAAATTGTGAGTTATGCTCAAAGAAAGCCATCTGATGCCATCAGAAAAGGGCATTAGGCAAATGCATTTTGAATCCTAGAAAGAAACATTAACTTAAAAGAAAATGTATCTGATTCCCATTTCTACAAAAATATCTCTGAAAACTACATAAATTACATTAACTGAGGAACATTACTACCCATTTACACAAACTCCTGTTTACTAAATTGCATCAAGAGAGAAAATATAATCACAGTCAACTGATTATACAATTATGATATAATTACGTTGCGTTTTCCCTCTTGGTGCAATTTAGTAAACGTGAGTTTATGTAAATGTGAAGAGATGTTCCACAGGTAATGTAATTTACACTTAATTTTCTATGCCTTTAGTAGAAGCATCACAAAGAAAGTGGGGAAGAGGCATATATTTAAATGCAAGGCCAGCATGTTAATAAGCACAAATGTTAGCATAGAAATGCTCTTCTGAACTCCTGCTATTAGATTTAAATAAAGTTATTTTTGTTTTAACTGGAGTACATGGTATATATTAAAAACCAGAACGGCTTATTAGCCATGTCCTAAAAATGCAGTAACTAACAGCTCCACAGTGAAGGAGGTTAACAAAATGTGGGGAAGGCTGTTTAGTACACACCTTACAAAATATCTTAGACTCATCAATGATAGAAATTGTGCTGATCGATTTAGATAATCTATTCTCCTTTCCTTTTGTTGCTTGCTGTAACGAGCATAGATCCCTAATGTAATAAAATATAAATTGAGATATTGCATGTTTGTATCCATTGAGGTTGACATAAAATATAATGAAAAGTTTCAGAGTAGCAGCCGTGTTAGTCTGTATCCGCAAAAAGAAGAACAGGAGGACTTGTGGCACCTTAGAGACTAACAAATTTATTATATTATAAAATATAATAAAGCCTTTTTAGAAAGTTAAGTAAACGCTCAATATTTCCTGCTTCTGCTATAATAAGGTTCTTCCCAGAAAAGAGAAATAATATACTTAGTTGGCATTCTCAATGCAAAACTGTGCTGCTGCAGAGTTGTAAAACAAATCAAAGAGGATTCTTTGGGGCCTCTACAGTCCTTGAATAACTATAAATCCCCCTAGCTTGCTTTGGGTGTTTGTTTGTTTGTTTGTTTTTTAAACAGTTACCCAAAGAAAAGTATGCACATAAAGTTAAGTTTGCTTAGTCTTTGAGAGTGTAGAAATTCAAGATTTTTTTTTTCACTTCCCCTCCTGAAACAGCTTCTAAGAGCTGAATTAAATAAAATGTACATTCTGCAGCCCTGTGGCGACAACCAAATATACAATATTATTACATCTCAAAGTAAACCTTCACTTGTGACAAAGAACTCTTATAAACGTTAAAGTCTAAAAGCTCAGAGCTTTTATTGAAAACATACTAAAAGTGAAAAAATAAGTGTTATCAATAAACAAGAAGAGATTCAATAAAAAGATGATTCCCAGGAGCACTTGTAAGCCAAAATCTGCACTACTCTGCTAGTGCATAAGAACTAGAAAGTGAGATGATTTTGTCTTTTCATTATCCCTTTAAGATGTATATACGAGGATTTTTTTAAGGAGGTGGTGGTGAAGTAATTAAGCTCTTTTGTTATCCTCATGGATTTGAAAATTAGACACTTAACAGTCTTGTTTAGCAGTTCCTTGCTATTAGACCAATTCTTTCTTCCAAAATGTGTGGGTGTCATCGTTACGGACTAAATGCATCTCGGTCCCCCTTACGGTCTCTCTGAGTGCACCCTCTCACATGCCAGGTCTCTTGCCTTTTATCTAACGTGGGCTGGAATTCTATTCTCTCCCTGAGCCACTCTACCCTGGATATTAACTAAGCTTACCCAGAAGGTCTGAATGAATGTAGGTATCTGCACTGTGACAAGTGAGTATTTCTAAAACCAATGTGTTTATTTTGCAGTAAGAACAAAGCATACAGAAAAAAAGAATTTTAGACATGCATGTAAATTATTTTATCTTACCTAAAGGCCTGCCACCCCGATAGTAACCTAGGCAATCCTAACTTCTCCAGACACCCCCAACATAGTGTTGTCTCTCTCAGTTTGGTTACACCCACAAACTTGACAGCATCTTTTTAAAAACCCTATTGTAGTTTTCATTCTTCTGTGTTCATAGTCCTTTTCTTGTCCTGTATAAAATCAGTTTTGTAGGCTGGCTGGCTGAAGAGGCAGAATCTTCAAAGCTAATATTTTGCACATTGCCTCTTAACAACCCTTAAACATTTACCAAGCAGTGGCTTATCTTGAGCCATTCTTTGCCTTCCTGCTTGTTTTTCTAGATAGCCCACCTATTAAAGTAAACCAATACAATCCTACACTAAACATCCCAACAACAAGATAAACAAACAGGATTCCTAAGTGGAGCAGTTCTGTAATCACAGCAGTCACGTTAGAAGAATGATTGCATTTTTCAGCAATGTCATGGGGTACTGGTGAACACCGAAGCATGGAGGCTCCCAGGGTACTGTCCCAACATGGCCAGGAAGGGTCACAGTTTGATAGCTCAGCTTGAGAGATGCCTGCATTCAGGGCCGGTGCAACCACTAGGCAAACTAGGCGATCGCCTAGGGCGCCAAGTGGTTGGAGGCACCAAAAAGCGGAGCCCAGGCTCGGCAGGGAGGAGCCGCCTTCCGGAGGCATCGGAGAGCCAGGGCATCGGCTTGCGGGGGCGGCGAGCCCCAGCCATGGAGGAGCCGGCACGGCGCAGGGGGAGCAGCAGCCCTGCAAAGGCGGCAATGCCGCTAGCTGGGAGCAGCCGCACCCCCTCCCCTCTGGGGGCTCCTGCAGGCTGTAGCAGATGCCTGCGGGCACCGACCCCCATGCACCCCCTGGCTCCCACCTCGTGGCGCTTGGGCTCTGCGACTCCCAGGCATGTGAGCCGCCGCCGGGGCGCGGGGCCCTGAGCCTGCTCTGGGAGTGGCAGCTCACACTCCTGGGAGCTGCAGAGCCCGAGCGCAGCGAGGGGGGAGCTGGAGAGCACGCAGAGGCCGCCGCCTGCAGCCCCTGGCTCCTCCCTCACCACACTCAAGTTCTGCGGCTCCTGAGCGTGTGAGCCACCGCTGCTGTCCCCCCCCCCCCCATTGCCTCACCATTCTGCGGGGGAAGGGCTGTGCGCACGGCAGCGGGTTTTGCCTCCACGTGAAGCCAGCAACTGACCAGCATGGGCATGGTAAGGAGAGTCCCGGGGGGGGGGAGGGGGCAGTCAGGGAGCAGGAGGAGGATTGGACGGGTCGGGAATTCTGGGGGAGGCTGTCAGGGGGCTGGGGGGGTGGAGAAGGATCGGAGCAGCCGGGGACAGGGAGCAGAGGGGGTTGGATGGGTCAGGGGTGCTAGGGCTCCTGTGATGGGGCAGGGCGTGGTTGGATGGGGCGTGGGAGTCCCGGAGGTGTGGATAAGAGTTGGGGCAGTGTGGGGACAGGTAGAGGATAGGATTCTAGCGGGGCAGGTAGGGTGGAGGGGTCTCAGAAGGGGGCAGGGGTGGGGCTAGGGCAGGGCTCTCCCCCCCCCATCCTCTTTTTTGATTGTTGAAATATGGTAACCCTAGGCGAGGGCAGAGCCAGGGGGGCGGATGGGGGCCGGCGCCTGCATGAATCCACTGCAGCCTGCAGAAGCCCCCGGGGGGAGGGGGCACCGGGTCGCAGCCTGGGCAGGAGGGGCGGCGCCACCTTTGCAGGGCTGCTGCCCCCCCCCCCCCGCGCTGGCTCCTCCATGGCTGGGGCTCGCCGCCACTGCAAGCGGGACACTCTGGCTCTCCGGTGCCTCTGGAAGGCGTCTCCTCCCTGCCGAGCTGCTGCAGTGGCCTAAGCCTGGCAAAGCCAGTGAATGAACTCGGGGCAGGGACCGCCAGGGTGGGGTGGGGAGGGTTCGCGGGGGGGACTGTGCACCCTCCAGGGGAGTTCAGGGAGTGGGGGGGAAACCTGGTCTGGGGAGCAGTCCCTGGGCACGGCTGGCCCCTGGGGTCTATAAAGGCTTGTTGGTATTTACCCCTCAATGAACCGGTGTGCAAAGGGCAGGGGGGGGGGGGAGCAGGGGGAGCTCAAGGTGGAAGTTTTGCATAGGGCGCAAAATATCCTTGCACCGGGCCTGTCTGCATTGTATTGAGAAACAGAAAATACAGGATTGAATTATTACTATTCTTTGTGTTAATTACGGACACTGGGCTCTGTACGTGACTGGCAATTTGTTATAGCAGATATCTGTTCCTTACAGGTATTTTTAGTCAGAACTACTTAGCTGACAAATACAAGTTCATACTACTGCTCGCATTCACTGCACAGCCACTATAACTATGGCAAAGACTCATTCTCCCTGGGTTGGCTACTAGGGGAGTGTTCCAAGTTACTTTAATTGACCATAAGTTAAACAGTGGTACTGCCAGGATTCAAATAGAAAAAGATGGAGTGTTGGGGGGAGTGAAAAGGAGAGATCCTTAAGTATTTATTAGGGGAAAAAACTGAATGTGTTGGTGGAAGAACAGCAGTTATCTGAGGAAAAAATGACTTGAGAAGTGCTCTTCTTGAATTTTTTTTAAGGTAATCTTTCAGTTTGTATAGGCACCAACTTGCATTTAAGGACCTTTCAGGGTAGGAGATTTCTACTGTACAATAATACATCCTCACTAGGGATTTAAATCTTCTGTACTCAAACACTGACAGTTTTGTAAATGGCAATTATTTCTCTCGCATACACAACCACCCTCCTCCTGCAGAGAGAAGTGAATTTTTAAAGTTTTCTCTGTTATACAGAGCCTGTTATATAATACAGTAGCTATTTTAACAAAATTATTTTGAAAAGGAAGTTAGCTATTTTTCATTACTCACAAAGGAGAGAACATGTGCTTCCTCACAGGGCACCTGGGTTTACAATGAGGCATCTAGTGAACCAATGATGAAAATTACATCCTGCATTGACAAACTGCAGCATAATTTTTATTTATTTATTTAAGCCTTGCCAGGCCAAGTGAGGAAGAAGAAAAGAAGGTTCTTTGCCTCCACCACATGGCATAGTTCTGATGAGCAGAAAATTGTGTCAGGCAGCAAAGAGCGTGGACATTCCAGCTCATATTGCACAGAAACAGACTTGAATGTTTCTTGCTGTGTTTCCAATTTACTTTGTGGAAATCAATCTAGGCCAGCACCATGTTAGCATGTCTATGACAGAAAGGATTTGAAGTGAAGGGTAAAATTTTCTGAAGCATCTATGTGCTTCTGAACATTTTACCTGAAGTTCTCTCTGCTTCAGTCCCACCCACTTCCACTCACTAATGTTCCCGAAATGCTTAAGCAGCCATATGCTGCACTTGAGATTTCCATCCATTCACCTCTTCAGTCACTACTGATGGATTTGTCAATGCCTCCCTTAAAGGCGAAGACAAAGTGCCAGTATCTCTTAAACAGGTGACTGTTAGTTTGAGCCAGGGCCTATCTCAGCAATTGCCATCTGGTTTTGCTTTATGGGATTGAGAAATTTGTGGCAACAGTATTTGCAGTCTTTGATTTCCTTGATCCTTTTCAGTCTGGATATACTACACACTGTGATATTTATATTGGTTGACTATCATTTTGTGGCAGGGGACAAAGATCAGCCACCCATGCCAACTTATTTTGTGTGTATATATAATTTACTCCTAGGGCAATTCTGCATCACTGCACGTGCACAGAATTCACGTCCCCCGCGGATTTCTTTTCTTCCCTACAGAAAAAAGACTTCCGACAGGGAAGCAAAGGGAAGCTGCAAGAACAGACATGTGCCCCTCCCCAGTAGCACAGGCAGGTTGGTTCAGGCACCTGGAGCAGCTGGTAGAGACATAAATCATCACCAAGGGAGGTGGAGGGGCTGGGCAGTCATGCAAGTGACAGACTTCTCTGTCTCATTAGCGTGTCTGTTCTCCTCAAAGCAAGCTGTGGCTTGGTGTAAGGTGTGGTGCTACTGTGTTCTGTTCCGTGCCAAGTCTTCCCAGTTTGTTGGGTTGATTCCTCCCTTTTCAAGGTGTAATTTCAGTATGTCTCTGAAGAGCTCCCGCTGCCCTCCACGAGCCCTTCTTCCCTGACTTAACTGAGAGAAAAGTACTTGCTTCGGGAGGCAAGTTTCAGGCCTGTGGACACAGTTGCCAGCCCAGCAGAGTTGGTGTTTCATGACATGCACTTCTATACTGCTGATGTTGGCTGCAGAGAGAATGCTGATGTTAGTGCATCGGTCTTCCCAGCGGATCCTGAGAATCTTCCAGAGGCAGCAGCGCTGGAACCACTCCAGCTGCTTGAGATGTCGTCTGTAGGTTACCCAGATCTCACACCCATAGAGAAGGATGGGGATGACAACGGCCTTGTAAACCAAGACCTTGGTGCCTGTTTGCAGATCCCTATCATTGAAGACTCGTTTGAGTCGTCTTCTAAAGGATGTGCTGGCACAGCGGATTCTGTATTCGATTTGTGTGTCAATGCTGGCTGTTTGAGAGAGGTGGCTGCTAAATTATGGAAAATGGTTCAAAATAGTCTAATGCTATTTCAGACACGTTCCTCCTGTGCTCCAGAGATTGCACTGTCATTAGCTACCCAGTGCAATTCAAGGTGTTTATTTGCCCTTTTGACCTTTACGGCTTAGACCTTGACTGACGATCCCTAGTTTGGCATATTGAGGAGCAGAGTATTTTCAGTAAAATGTTCTACTTTGAGAGAGAGAGCGAGAGAGCGCGAGAGCGCAAGCAGATTCTACTCTGACAGCTTGAAGAATATAGATCTTCCAGGCTTGCTGCAAGACAGATCTGTTCACTCAGACTTTTCAGCAGAGCTGGAGTTTTTACTGACATTATTATTAAATACTGATCTCCAGCACAAGTATGCTCAGTGCTGTACAAGGCTCAGAAGATCCCTTCCCAAGAACTTTACAATCTACACAGGGTTAGATTGTGGTATGTTTTTGCCAGTTTAATCCACTGTATGCGCTTTAGAGCAGGGATACTCAGATCCAGGTTCACGAACCACAAGCAGCTCTAATGTGTCTCCTGGGGCTCTTTGCAGCACATGATATTAAAAACCTGTGTGATTTAATTATTAACCGATCAGGATGCTTTTATTATGTTATCAACCAATTGTAGTTGATAAAATAATAATACTTGGTCAATTATTTTGTTGTAAGAATTTTTTTATATATTGTGACAGACCCAGACCAGTGGGGTACAGGAGTCTGGTAGAGGGCAAATATACTGGTCACTGGATGAGTAGTTTTCTGTTCCCTGAGTGACCAGAGCAGGGGCTACATTAGAGTAATCAGGAACCTGCTAGAACCAGTTCAGGAAGGCAGGCTGATCAGGGCACCTGGGTTTTAAAAGGAGCTCACTTCAGTTTGTGGTGCGAGTGTGAGGAGCTGGGAGCAAGAGGTGCAAGGAGCTGAGAGTGAGAGGGTGTGCTGTTGGAGGACTGAGGAGCAAAAGTGTTATCAGACACCAGGAGGAAGGTCCTGTGGTGAGAATAAGGAAGGTGTTTGGAGGAGGCCATGGGGAAGTAGCCCAGGGAGTTGTAGCTATCATGCAGCTGTTACAGGAGGCACTATAGACAGCTGCAGTCCACAGGGCCCTGGGCTGGAAGGTTTAGTAGTTTCAGAGGCCAGCAGAGACTAAAGAGGAGGCATAGGAGGAGGGGAGAAGCTGGGGAACTGACTCTTTTGTCCCCAGTGCAGATCTCTGTAACTGTAGGTCTGAAGCCAGGGAGCTGGTGGCTTCTTTTAAGCCACCTTTCTGTCGTATCTTCATGAACTGCTGCCCATCCAAAGTGCCTATCCTCTGCTCTCACAGGTGCACAGAAGCACTAAGGGATTCGCCCCTCCCTCCTTATCTCATGGATACCTCTAACTAATGGGGAAAGGGACTAAACGAAGCAATGGCATACCCACAAATAGTCCCAGTCTGTTTCCAGGGACTAGCTGAAGGAGTTAGCAGGGGCAGGAGCAGCTTCCTTCCACTCAGCTGTAGGCTTCCAGCTTCACTCCCCTGCAACTGCCTCTAGAGCTGTACTTACTTCAACAGGGCACGGATCCAAGATGGATGCAGCAAAGAGAAGCAAGCATTAAAAGTAGGAATAACAATACATTTGGAGTTCTTTTTATTTGCCTTCTGGATTTTGAGCCTAAAGTGCACTTCATTCACATTTTTAAGCTTTTTATATATGTGGGGAGACACCACGTGGTGTTAGTGTAATAATGTTTAAAACACTGTTTAAGAAGAGAAGTAAGTGGGTGGAAGAGGCACCCCAGTGTACTAAAGTTAAAGCCCCTTCGCTGTTAGAGAAGGAGATTATTACATTTGGGACATACCCTTGGGTGGAAAGGTGCAGTGGAACAGGATATAATACTTGATACCTTAGAAAACATGTTTGAGAAATATGTACAGCTGTACAAGCCTAATGCCAGTAAAAAAGCAAACTGCCATAGTATGGCTGTAGTGGCAAGCTGTAAAAAAGGCAACTGCATGTAAGGGGGGAAGGGGAGGAAGTCTGTGCGGAGTTACAAATATTACAAGAGAATTTTAAAACTTGCCAGGAACATTTGGAACGGGAAGTGAGGCAGGCACATATAATGCACACTCAGTAAGAACAAATGGGGAAACAAAATAGGGAATTGGAGGAAAAAAATGATGGATTGGGAAAAGATTAAAGCAGACAAAGATAAATTAGACCATCAAGTGATAGGAATGAAACAATTAATTTGAGATTTGACTAAGGAAAAGGAAGAGGAGATCGCAAGCATTTCTCACAGTTGGTGTCAGAAAACTATAGCAGCATTGAAAAAGCAAGTGAAAATACAGGAGCTGCAAGTTGCAGCTGTGTGTCAAAATGAGAGAGATTTGGATTCCAATGATATCTGGTATGGAGAGAATCTGCGAGGGTGGTCAAGAGACAAGGGAATTTGACCAACTTTGAGAGGGGTTTTATACTAAGTTGAGGGAAGAGATAAGAAACTGGCCAGGAGAGCTTAAGCCAGAAAAGTCTGTAGCAGTGATAGAAAGGAGATCAACCATTAAAGATGCAACGGGGGAGCTACAGTCAGAGCAGACAAGTAATTCCTGCGAGTTCATCAGACTTACAGTTGATGGTAAAGTCATTAGGCCCAGTGAATATGAAAAATTTACCTACATGGTTAGTACAGTGGGCAGAATTAGGAGGAACAGAGAATTTAAATATGAGTGAATCTTATAGATTAATCATGGCAGCTACCACTGGAGAGATTAGACAGGCAGTAGATGGAGTGAAAAATACTTTGGACAGCCAGCCAGAAGCACACCAGCTGATACCACGATTTATTATGCTGTTAGGAAAAGAGGTAGGTCAAAGACCCATGAAGATGTTATCCAGTGCAGATTACATGAAGCCTGGAGATTCACCCAGGGGATTACCTGTTAAGGAGAACAACATTGGGATTATTGTCGGAGAAATACAACCAGTGACTAATCCCCGGGTGGAGGTCACCAGACACATCACAGCTGACTCTTTGATGGCAGTTGATTTGAATCAGAGGGAATTTTGGAATGATGTGTTTGAAGGCTTGGACAGAAATTTATTAGCGATGTCTACTAATTTCATGAACCAAGCAGTCCAGAATGAGGGGTTAATTGTTATGGATGCACTGGAGCACTGGATAGTATGCCAATGAATGATGAAAGGGGGAAGCCAGGTAGAAGGGTTGAAATCCAGAGTACATTTTGTTGAAGCAATAACATATTCAAATGAGAGTGCTTATAGATCAGGATACAGTAAGAGATGAAGAGGTCATGGTAGAAGACAAAACACCCCACCCCAAAGAGGTAGAGGGTGGAATAATCAAAATGAGCCCCAGAAGGGAGTAGATGTGATTCAGAATATCGCTTGGAGGTATTTGAAATTGAGGGGAGTAGATGTGGATAAGTGGAATGGGAGACGTACTGATGAATTGATCAAAGAAATGCAAAGGATGGAAGAAGAAATGTTTAAGGAGCAGAAAAAGGTTTCAGCTATGCAAACTGAGGATTCAGAGAAACCTGCTCTATAGGGAAGCCCCGATGCCAAGTTGCTCCCACTGGAAATGGGCCCTCAGGAGTGGGAGATGGTAACTAGATTAAGATGGGATTCAAACGGGAGGCCTAGGACAACTGTCATTGTGGGAGATAATGGACCCAAAGATGCCCTATTGGATAGTGGGGCTGGTGTACATATTGTAAATAGAAGTTGTGATTTGACTCGATGTGTCAAATTATTACAGCAGCCTCCTTTATTGGGGAAGGAGTTGCAGGAAAAATGTATCATTCAGTAGAAATAGCTATACCCAGAGAGAGAGGGTGGGGGATTTCTGTTGTAAACAACAAATGCTCCAGATAGATCAGGTGGCTGAGACAGAAATATTGAGGACTCCTTTTTTTTGAAGAGGAATCGGTTAGTTTTGGATTTAAACTAATGGAGTTCTGTGGCTTGTGCCCGGCTGGACGGAAAGTGTCATGACAGCAGGGTACATTCCAGATATATGTGCTGCAGAAGCAGTGAAAGAGATTATACTGGATCAACAGGATGTGTGGGTAAGGGAGTTTCCCAATATATGGATTAAGAATAAAGCAGAATGTTAAAATCTAAGCATGTGTTCAAATTGTGGGAGATGAAGTGCCACCACAGAGACAATATAAATATTCCGTGCAAGCAGAAGCAGGAACTGAGAAAATAATTGAATTAGAAGAAGAACAGGGAGTGATTGAAAAGGGGAATTCCTCATACAATAGCCCAATTTGGCCCATATTAAAAGCCTCAGGAAATTGGAGACTGACAGTGGATTTTAGACAAATTAGTAAAGCTACCCACACTATGGCACTAATAGTAGCAGATCTACCTCAAGTAATGGGAAGAATACAGGGAGCCCCTAAATGGTTCTCTGTTAGAGATTTGGCAAATTGTTTTTTTGACATTCCATTGCATCCCAATTCTTGGGGCCGCTTTGTATTTACTTTTAAGGGACAACAGTACTTATTTAAAACAATTCCCCAAGGCCTACATTGCACTCTGGCTAGTGCACACCAACATGTGGTGCAAATGCTGGATCAAGTATCCAAAGAGGATCGGGAGAATATCACCTCATATGTAGATGACATATTAATGGGGGGGATGGGACACTGAAGGGGAGGTGACTGAGCTGACTAAAAAAGAGTTGAGACTCATCCAGGAAATGGGTTTTATTTCCCCCCCCCCCCCCCAGTTTCAAGGCTAATAAAGAGAGCCCAACTAGTGCAGAGGACAGTGAATTATTTGGGGGCGACCCTCGGGGAACAAGGAATTCAGGTTGATCAACAAAAGATGAAACCATTAATGAATTGACCAAGACCAGAGGATTCTCATGTGTTGAAGGTGATGTTAGGAGGTAACTATTTAATGAAACACATCTGGAATTTTGACACGATAACTGGACCCTTGTGGCATTTACTAAAAAAGAAAGTAGAATGGGAGTGGGGGCCTGAACAAAAAAAAAAAAAAAAAAAAAAAAGCTTTCTGTAATTTAAAACAAGCCTTGATGCAAGCTCCAGCATTGAAATTCCCAGAGATAAACAAGCTGTTTGTGATTAAGTTGGCAGCAACTCAACGAAGTTTAGCGGCGGTATTGATGCAAGAAATTGACAGGAAGTTAATACTGGTACCATACGAGTCTAGAAGATTAACCCCTACGGAGCAGCAGTTTGGGATGTGAAAGAGAATGTTTAGCTGCTGTGTGGGCCATTGAAGCTTTTGCTTTGACTACTGGCACTGCCCTTATTATAATACAAACACCTAACTCTCCCCTGAAGTATATTTTATTAGGCAAAATGCAGGGAAAAGGAGTATCGAATACCAGGATGGCCCAATGGACCTTGACGTTAACTAAGAGAGATGTTACTTATGAGAATAACTAACAAGCAATAATGTTACCATAAGCCTTCCTGACGGAAGGCAAGGAGCATGAATGCCCACTTCCAGAAACTGAACCTTAAGTTAGCTGAAGAAGCACCCCCAGTAGATGAAGTGTTAAGCTTCAGAGAAAAAAGTTTGGTTTATAGATGGTAGTTCATAACTCTAAGAAATATACGGGATATGCAGCTGTACAAATTGATGGGGAAACTTATTTCTGGTTCTATGAGTATGACTTCAACTTGGGGAGTAGAGGTCAGGGCTCTTAGTGATCTGCTTAAACAGAAACAATGTTGCAGACTGCCTTTATGTCTATATGGATTCAGACTTTGTGGTACAAAGACTGTTGTACTGGATTGGGATTTGGAAAAAGAATAATTGGGAAACAGCTAAGGGGTTCAAAAGAAGGATTGGAAATCTATCCATGACTGGTTGGGGGGGGGGGGGGGGAGAGAACCACCCAGGAAAAATAAAAGTAAGACATATTAAAGGTCATCAAAAGCGAGAAGGGAACGAAAAATATTGGAATGAAAGTTGTGGGAAGTACTGTTTAGTAGATATGGAACTCCAAATATAATTGATTCAGATAATGGGCCACATTTTGTAAGAAAAGTAATTAAAAGTTTATTAAAAGCTTTAGGAATAAAACAACTACATATCCCGTATCATCCTCAATCATCAGGGACAGTCGAAAGGATGAATCAAACTATTTAACAAGCTCTACGTATAGTGCAAGAAACTGGCAAAGATGGGACGATAAATTGCCAATGGTGTTGGCAGCAATCCAAACTAGTTATTGATTGGGTACTGGCTACCAGACTTATCAAATTCTCTTTGGAAGGCCTATGAGATTGTGGAGCCCTTTATTGTACCCAGAAGAAGAAGAGGAGATATCAGTTACCGAATGGGTAAGGGAGTTACCAATAGAATTTAAGAAAATGGAATTTAAACTGACGCCATTGAGAAAAGCAAGACTATGTGGATTCTCGTGTGGCTCAGGACAATAATTTATGGAAAATTGGAGAGAGAGTAATGTATTTGAAATTAACATAAAAAAATCATGTCTTGGAATCTAAATGGGTTGGACCATTTTCCATCATGAAGAAAATGTCACCTACTTTAGTGCAGATTAACAAGAGATGAAAAGGGAAAGTGAGCCCACACATCACAATTAAAGTTATGGCCTAAAGATTAAATAATTTCCTTTCTTTTTCTTTTAGTTTCTTACAGAAGGAAAGGAATGTCCAATTGCACCAGAGATTATCCTATACAAGCCTTGGATTTGGAGTGTGGATACAGTGCTACAATTTTTGTAATTGGTTTATTGCTTATGCTTGCTTTGCTTTGCATTTTGTGTTTAGTAGAAGAATTGTGTTCTGTGCATTACATTTTATGAGGAAAAAAATAATACCAGAGCTCAAGCAAAGATAGAAGAGGTTAGTGTAAGTATTTAAAATAATATGGACGGACGCATCGGACATTATTCCTATGGAATAATGGCCATGGCTTCAATATTGAGGATCCTCATAATTAAAAAAATGGAAATACAGTTTTTGGCTTTTTTTTTTAAATATATGGTGAAATTTAGGGGTACATGGATATACATATGGGAGCACCTCTAGGATGGAGGTATGGATCAAAGGGAATAATACATTCAACTATTTGCGGGACAGAATGGGAAAAATGGGACCAAACAAAACCACATGTAAAGAAAAACCTTTTGAGATAAAATTTGAAATATGGTGGGAAGACTGCAAAAATGTGACATGGGAATATCTAAAGCCAAAAGATTTGGAAGAGCAATGGAGATATATTTGTACATACTAAGAGCGGGAAGGTCACCTAAGGTTTAGATTTAGTTATGATGAGAACAATCTGAATATGAGTACTCTGAATTGTACCTTTTGGAGTTTGAGATTTGATGTAGTCACCCTAGATGTGACTAATGAACAAGAATTGGCTAATACGCACGTGGGATGGAATGAGTCAATGGCTCTTAAATTATGGGAATATAGTGTAATAGCAAATCCTTCCAGAATGATCAGATTGAGTTGCTTTAGGAAAATGAATGGGGGAATATATTTTCGGGGATACGGTCGTTTTTTTTATGTTTGTTAATCAGATACCAAGAAACAAGATTGCACCAAGCATCATGGCAGACGAGCACCCATATAGGAGAGAAGAAGTAATCGAAGCCCCAACTATTGTGGATCAAACTATCTGGTTGGAAGGAGCGCAAGTAAACGTTAAGTGCACAACATCCGGAGTGTATGCCATATGCCTTGCCTCTATTACAAGCGTGGCAACAATAATGGGGAGACGGGACTATACGAAATAAGAGAGGCACAGAAGAAAATATAGGTATTATTGGAGCTGAAGCTTTAAATTCATTTGATATGAGACATTACAAGGGAAAATGTCAGCTTTGGGTAAGATTTTGGGGGCTATACAGACACATGACACACAACTCCGGTGTATTATCAGAACAAGGAATAAGAAGTGTGGAACTCCAGTCGAAACAAGACCAAGCCTCAAAAATGTCTCTAAATGTAAATCTATTTGGTGTGTCTGAAATTGACAATAAAACTGTACTAGCAATACGATGTGTACAGGTGCAAACTTATGGGATACAATACATAGAGAGACTAGTTAATCTGTTAAGTAACGGACAATGCCTTTTGAATGGTTCAAAGTTCCATATATGGAACCAACGAATTACAGGATGAAGGAAATATATGGAGTTTAATTGGCATCAAGCCACTCTGAGTGGAGAGTGGAAAGGCAGAATGCTGTTACACAAGACAGGGAAACAAAGAAAAGCAGCAATGGCCTGGGTGTTGCCAAAAATTATTAATGGAGAGTTCTGGCAAATAAAAGTAAGTGGGACACACTTGATTCAAGAAGAAGTTGATTATAAATTAGCAGAATTAACAAAACATTGTGAAGAGTGGGGACGAAGCAAATGGGTGTGTCCACAACTAAAGTGGTCCCTAGAGGGATGTCATTTGAACCATTCAAGCACACAATGTACCATGCAATATTTAGCTTCTAATGGCACAGGAGTATTTGTGTGGGCACTGAGTGTATTTGTGTGGTAACCACTGAAAAACATGTATTTTGGGGAAGTATGACAGAAAAAGGCACAATTGAGTTATGTAAATGTAATGTAACAGAGGTCAATATTAATGGAATTACTTACCGAGGTCCTCTGTTTTTAAAAAAGGAAATTGCTTGGGAACCAAAAGATGTGGACGGGTCCTTTGATTTGGGGATACATTGGGAACAATGGGAAAAACTGATTGATGAAAGCGAAAAAAAAAAATCAGGCAATATGCAAAGGATGTATCTAAGTATGCTCAGCTGGGAAAAATAAACATTTTGATCCACAAGGTCAAATATTAAAATTGGGGAAAGGAGAAGAAGGATTGGTAATTTCTCATTGATATAATTTTTTTAAAGGATGGTCTCCCAGTATCACAGCTCTTCTAAATTTAATTCTACATCCTATTCTGATATTATTAGCATTAATGATTTTGTTAACTTTTATTATGCTATGTTTATACTGCCGAATAAGAAAGCAACAAGAAGTTTTGGAGCAAATGATATATAAAATGTAATTGCTTGTGAAATTATAAAGTGATACATGATTAATGCCATTAATTATTGTATCAAGAGGGGGGAATGTTGGGAGACATCAATATACATTGTGATTCATATATCCATGTAATATGTTATAGGTCATTGAGGCCTGGTATGAATGACGTGTGCTTGACCTGAATGCGTGTTGCAAGTTAGCAACCGAAGCAAGGACTTAAGGTCAAGGACTGTTAGAACTCTTTGTGCAAAAACAGTCTTGTGCTCCAAAAAAAAATATGGAAAATCATCAGAAAAAGAAATAAAACACCAGCTAGACTGATATAAAATTGTGTAAGAATTGGAGGAAATGGCACGCCTTGGATCATGGCAGCCCGCCGCCCAGGATTGTCTCTTTGGAATTGTGTGGGTAGAAGGCCCAGTAAACAAAAGGCAAAGAACCGATGACACGATGGAATGGATGACTACGATTTCTGAAAATCAGAGTCGTTTATTGATCCAGAGTCCCATGTGGATACAGATGTGGTTTTCGCCGGCTCTGCATCTTATCCTGACAGAAGGAACCTCGACTGACCATCGGGACCATTCTGAGCTTTGGACTCTGGTATAGTATGTTTGGGGTATGAATGTGGAGTGAGTAACGTTTGTTTTATAATCAATAAAGAGCATTTAGAGTATTATATACCAACACTGTGTCCGGTATCTGCTTGCTGCCCATCCCAAAGGGGTCTAACACTCTTCATGAGCTGCTGCCGATCCAAAGTTGCCTATCCTCTGCTCTCACAGGTACACAGAGGCACGAAGGGATCCTCTCGCTCCTTACCTCTAGTTCATGGATACCTCTAACTAACGGGGAAAGGGACTAAACGAAGCTGTGGCATACCCACAAATAGTCCCAGTCTGTTTCCAGGGACTAGCTGAAGGAGTTAGCAGGGGCAGGAGCAGCTTCCTTCCACTCAGCTGTAGGCTTCCAGCTTCACTCCCCTGCAACTGCCTCTAGAGCTGTACTTAGTTCAACAGGGCACGGATCCAAGATGGATGCAGCAAAGAGAAGTAAGCATTAAAAGTAGGAACAACAATACATTTGGAGTTCTTTTTATTTGCCTTCTGGGTTTTGAGCCTAAAGTGCACTTCATTCACATTTTTAAGCTTTGCACTGCAACCTTGAGGACTAGAAATTTATTTTAAAAAAATGAAACCTGAAATTCTTACATCACTTGAGTCCAACAGCTGGGATTTTATAAAAAAGCCACACAAAATATTGCAAGATTAATGATAAAGTCTCAAGTACTAGCAACACTGTTTTTGTAAGCACCAAATTCACACTCTAACAGGGCACTGAGCCTTGAGACAAATCTACCTGCCAGTGTGCCTGCTATGGCCCTTGGGACCTTTAAAGCAAGAATCTGTACTCATAGGGCACATGACTAGGAGCAAATGTGTGATATACAAGAAGCCAAACATAGGCTTCCTGCCTTAGACAACGGTAGCAGCAAAGAAAGACCCAGTGAAGGACCTTGGAGGATGATCTCCGTAGTACACAGAAAGGGCTACCTAGGAGGGAAGCATGTGCCCTTCGCCACCCTCCAAGTTTGTAAAAGAAGGAAAGTCTCTTAATAATTTCTATTACTTTGGGGCTTTTGCTTATTTAATAAAACCTGCCTTTAGGAAAAGAACATGGAACTTTACTTGAGTATTTAGGCTTTGTTTGGACTTCTCAGACTGGTGAATCCACACAACCCCCAGGTTACAAACCCCTTCCCAAACTTACATACCCCAAAGAAAAGTATTTAAACAATATAACTACCAAACAAAGGTATTTTCTTTCTCTGGTATGCAGCCCACCCAACTCCATGCTGTGTACACCTGTGATGTTCTTTCAGCCAAAGAGAACTGTAAGAGATTTACCTCACTGTTTCTTGACTGGCCAAAGGGTTCATTGTGAGAGATATTTCCCCTTTCCACAGGGGAGTGCATTTCTTTTGAAGTGTTTTCAACCATCATCAGTTCAGGGAAAGTGAAACCAGACCCAGGTTCTTCACAGGGCTGAACAGAATACAAACCAGAAAACTAAAATAGGGCCATACTGTACAAGGGGCACAAAGGGCCAATAAGTCTGTCAGCCTGCATCCACCATATTGCATTTATTGCCCACCATCACCAGCGCAGTCTTCTAATGCATTTATGAAATTACATGTGAAAAAGCTCAACTTACATCATCAAAGGGTTTATCCTTCTTTAAATTAGCATTCTAGAATATGATGTGTGAGCTCTATTACCACCATAGTGGCCTGTCAGCACGAGGGAGCCGGAGCAGAAAAAGCAACTATTCCATTATTACACAGGAAAGAAGGTATGAACTCTTCAAATCAAAATAACTCCAACCAGTTACAATAATGGGGTACTGAAAGTTCAGCTCCATTTTTAAGGGTTTCATGAATTATAAGAGTGCTGCTACTTAATTGGAAAAGAATAAGTGTGGTTTCTATTTCCTCCCTCTCTCAAACAACAGGCCTCTGGTCCTAAAAATTAAAATGTCTACATTACCCAATTTTTATTTTTAAACCAAGAATGTCCTGATGGGCTTGGAAAATAGCCAAAAAAGGAACCAGTTGAAATACATGTTTCAGTTGGGTGAAATAAAGATTCTCTGTTGGTCAGTCTGAATGAAAGACAATGACTTACAGATAGATGCAGTTAAACCATGCTTGGTTTATCTGTATGTCTGGGAATTCAAACAATGTAAGTAGTATCTAATCTTCTAAAATTCATGCTCCAGTATCACTTTAATCTAAAATCCAAATTTAAATAGAATTAAGTGCAAGAAAAACCTTAATGCAACTCTGTGATTATATAGGACTTACCATACCATTGGCTCATCAAGTTTGATGTCTTGAGTGACATATGCAACTGTATGAAGATATACATAAGTGTGTCACAAGAGGAGGAAGCAGCAGTTTGGAGAGGGAAAAGAACAAATTCTTTCCTAACATGGTTGCAATTTTATAGCACTAAAGTCAGAAATTTCAAAGCTCTGGTTCCTAGAGTAATCAAAAACAGTGTCCCCTTGATTGTAGGAAAGTATTTTATATTACTAAGCATAGATCTGCACAAAGAGCAGGCTAAGCACATGCTCTTTTCCCTTCCAACTCTCAGAACTAAAGTTCATCAAAAAAACTCAACTGTTCACCACTGAAAATTCTACTTTCTGATTGTAGTCTTATCCGTCACTTGATATTCCACTCTGTCAGACACAGCTATTCTGGATACCACAATTCCACTCCCAGGCAACCTATACTTTGCAAGTAGAGGTGAGGAGAGAAGGACACTCCTCCCTCCCACCAGGTAGGATGTGAGTGCAAAAGACTATATATGGCACTTCCCTTTAGACCCCAAAGAATCCTAGAAATCATGCCACCAGACTCTGGACTTGTGCATGGCTACTCTCTTAGGGTTTTCTACATGATGCTTTAGTCCAGTGGTTCTCAACCAGGTGTCCGAGGCCCCCTGGGGGGCCGCAAGCAGATTTCAGGGACTCTGCCAAGCAGGGCCACGGTTACACTCACTAGGGTACAGGCAGAAAGCCAAAGCCTGAGCAATGTAACTTCACGGAGGGCCCTGTGACATGGGGCCCCAGGCAACTGCCCTGTTTGCTACCCCTAACGCTGGCCCTGGCTTTTATATGCAGAAAACCAGTTATTGTGGCACAGGTGGGCATGGAGTTTTTAATAGCATGATGGGGTGGGGGAGGGGGTGTCAGTAAGAAAAAGGTTGAGAACCCCTGCTTTAGTCCATGCCAGAGTAATGTAAATTTTAGTCTGCACTAGCACGTTGCATAGTAAGAGATCTGTGTGGACCTTGCTGGTGTGCACTAAAAGTTCTCTGGTGTGCATTAATGTATTCCTGTTTCAAATAGTACAATGTTCACACACACTAGGGTTCTTTTAGTGTAACATGAGCGGTTTAGCTCAGTTACAGCTGTGGAAATAGTAACTGAATTTTCTGTTTTTAGTATTATGATATTTCAGCCATATGTTGCATTAATGTAGGTTTTCCAACTTTAGTTTCCTTAGAAAAAGAAGAAAGGGAAGTGAAGGGAAAAGCTAAATTATTCCACTATCCAAATACACCCACCAACCATATTTCAGTGCATGGACAGACTGGAAAATACATACGTCAGGATAACCACATTCTTAACTCATATCTGTGAGGGAAATATAGTACTGTGCATCTGCAGTACACTATTTTTACTTGCTTGTAAGTTCTTGGTTCCTCAGTGGCCCAACATATGTGTGACATTACGCCCCATAGTCTTCATAAAAATAGTTAGTTATGCCATATTCATATTATAAGTCAGGGGTCGGCAACCTTTCAGAAGTGGTGTGCCAAATCTTCATTTATTCACCCTAATTTAAGGTTTCGCGTGCCAGTAATACATTTGAACGTTTTTAGAAGGTCTCTTTCTATAAGTCGATAATATATAACTAAACTATTGTTGTATGTAAAGTAAATAAGGTTTTTAAAATGTTTAAGAGGCTTCATTTAAAATTAAATTGAAATGCAGAGCCCCCCCGGACCAGTGGCCAGGACCCGGGCAGTGTGAGTGACATTGAAAATCAGCTTGCATGCCGCCTTCGGCACGCGTGCCATAGGTTGCCTACCCCTGTTATAAGACATGTTTTATGCAAGATGGGTCATGTGAGGTATCACTGGAAAGGTTACGATTTACTGTATGGGATTATCTAATTTATATGCATGTATCATTTCTGTATCTGAAGTTAGGGATATTGACTATGTAACCATTACAACTGTGTGTAAATGTGGGGAACGCCCACCAAATAGTATGCAATCAGCCTCGATGGGCCATTAGGAAGGACAATAGGATTTTGAAGATACTAATCTCCCTCCTTCCTGAGAAGTTTCCTGGGATGCTGCTTTGACTCTGCAGGGTCATGTGATCATGTCACCTGGTACAGGATACCATCTTAAAATGCTGGTATTTTTCTACAGGATGGGAAACAAAGGATTCCCGCCATATGCAAATCCTATTTAAGGCTGGGGAGTGACTTAATCTTGGCTCTTCTCCACTGCCTCCCAACCCAAGAAGGAAGACTGATGAAAACAGCTAAAGAAACAAAGGAATTAAGCTCGGGGAGACGGGGACTGAGCCCAGGCGAGAAAGATCAGGCTGTAAAAGGAATCCCTGGAGATTTAAGCTGTAACACTGACAAACCCCAGTCGTTGGCGAGTGGGATTGAACCTAGGACCTCTGAAGCTTAGTGCATGAGCCTCTACTGCATGATCTAAAAGCCATATGGCCGTTAGCTAAAGCTGTAGAGCAGACTCATTAATCTCTCTCTCTCTCGCACTAGATGGGACAGAAGACCACACTCAGGAGGTGTGTGGGTTATACAAGCAGAGCAGTATATCTTCAAGAAACTCTGTAACCTGCTTGAAACAACATTTAAGAGAGAAATTATTATTTCTAGCCAGTATTCCTTAGTGTATTACGCTCACTTTGGATGTTTTGTTTTATTTGCTTGGTAATCTGCTTTGATCTGTTTGTTATCCCTTAATAATCACTTAAAATGTATCTTTTGTAGTTAATAAACACATTTTTTGTTTATTCCAAACCCCAGTTTGTGCAATTCATGACCGAGGGAGCAAAAAGCTGTGCATATCTTCCTCCACATTGAGGTAGGGGGGAAATTTCAGGAGCTTACGCTGTATAGATCTCTATACTGTGCAAGACAATATAATTTGGGTTTACACTCCAGAGGGTGTGCACACCAAAGAGCTGGGCAATTCCCTGAGCTGAGTCCTCCCACACAGAGCTACTCCTGAGGGCATTCTACCCCAAAAACTAAAAATTCTGCACACAGTATTTTAAATTTCTGCAAATGTTATTTGTCAAATAAATGTGGAGGCTCCAGCATGGCATTGAGGAGCACAGGCCACTGGCTCCACAGAGGTGGGAAATCACTGTGCAGCTCCCACCCGGGACACAGACTCAGCGTTGAGGCTGCACCCAACCCTGACACAGCACAAGAACTGGGTCGGTCCCAGAAACACCCCAGGGCTCTGCCCCTCCGTGCCAGGTGCACAGGCAGGCTCAGCAAGGCAGGATCTAAGTGCAGAGGAGCTTAGTGTGGGGGGATCCAGGTGTGGGTTGAGAGGGTTCTGCATAGGGCAATCTGGGTGCGGGTGGCTCAGTGGGGAATCCACGTGCAGGGGAGATCTAGAAGCACTGGGGCTTGTGGGGACGGGTTCTGGGTGCAATGGTAATGGGGGAGTCTGGGAGTGGGGGGGGATAGAACTTGGCAGGGATCTGAGTGTGGGGAGCTCAGTGGAGGTGCCCAGATGCTGGGGGAGTGGGGCTCAGTGGTGTGGGGATCCAGGTGCAGCTGTTTGGGGCTCGGTAGGGTGGGTGGTTCAGGTGCAGGGGGAGTAGGGCTTGGCAGGGTGTGTGTGTGTGTGCACGCGCCTCAGCAGAAGGATCTGGGTATAAGGGAGTCTGGATGCACGGGGTTGGGCGGAGGGGGGAGCAGCTCCCTATACAGGGCTCTCTCACCCTGCAACTGAGGAGTGATGGGTGCATAAAGCATGCAGCGGGAAGAGGGGGGTAGTTTGCAGAGCTTCCTACAGCTGGGGGAGAAATCTGGGGATGGGTCTGACAAAGCCCGAGATGCCGTGCAGGGGAAGAGGACGCAGCCAGGACTAGCAGTGAGCCCAGCACAGGGTAGGAGCCTCCAGCCGGGTCTTCCCCAGTCTTGCCCCCCTGCCCCACAGTGATTTACCTCTCTGACGGCTGCCCTGGGCACCTGAAATATACTGCTGGGGACGGTCATATGACCGCTCTTGTGGCTTCCCTTTGCTTCCTCGCCAGAAAGTAATTTTTTCTGCGAGGAAGCAAAGAAATCTGCAGTGGCGCTGAATTCCCCCCGAGTACAGAGTTGATTGCAGACTCGGTGTGATACTACAGCTGGGTGTGTCCCTACCTGTCTGTGTGCTGGAAGGGAGCTTGAGAGCCTGTCATAGCAGCACAGAGAAAGAGGAACCCAGGCTGGTAGGACAGGCGGGCTCAGTGGGACCCCAGCATATCAGGTGGCATCCCGGAAGGGGGATCCAACCCGTCACAATACATTCTGGGCAGTACACATATGCTGAGTCTGAACTTTTAAAATGAAATCACTTGATTTATTTGAACACAAAACCTCTTAAGAATTCCCTTAAAACACAGAGAAAGCCCAGTTTTAAAGATAGTCCTAGTATTCAGAAATGGTTTAGGTATTTTAGTCATGATTTCTAAAAAGTGACATATCTGGGCAGAAAACAAGCCACAGACATCCTGTGAGATCCTGGAGCAATCACTTAAATCTCTCTGTATCCAGGTTCCCCATCAGTAAAATGCGGATTACAAAATGCTCTAGAAGATATGGTAAATGTATTAATGTATGGGAGGAACTCATACTACAATGAGCACCACAGAAATGCATATTCATACCCATCTACGTACATATATCCCTGAACATAGCTCAGTGGTTTGAGCATTAGGCTACTAAACCCAGGGTTGTGAGTTCAATCCTTAAGGGGGCCATTCAGGGAACTGGGGTAAAAATCTGTCTGGGGATTGGTCCTGCTTTGTGCAGGGGGTTGGACTAGATGACCTCCTGAGGTCCCTTCCAACCCTGATATTCTATGATGAACATACAGTGAGACTAAGGTCTTGATTCTGCAAAAACACTTATGCTTTGGCTTTAACAAACAAGTTTGAAATTGAAAATGTGTTTAAGATCTGGACCTCTGTTTTAATTTCAAAATATGGAAACACCAGAGTACTTCAGAACTGTTCCTTTATCTTCAATAATATAGATGCACATTGCTTCTCTGTTCCAGTCTCCTCCAACAACTAGCACTAGAGAAAAGACAGTTACCTTTTCCGTAACTGATGTTCGAGATGTGTTGCTCATGTCCATTCAACTTAGGTGTGTGCGCTCACCACATGCACCAGTGCTAGAAGTTTTTCCCTCAGCAGTATCTGTAGGGGACCAGCTCCGGTGCCCCCTGTAGTGGCGTGCACTTGCTGCGGTATATAGAGTGCCATTGGTTCCCCCCACCCTCAGTACCTTCTTGCCGGAAACTCCGACAGTGGGGAAGGAGGACGGGTTGTGGAACAGACGTGAGCAAAACATCTCAAAGAACACCAGTTATGGAAAAGGTAACTGTCATTTTTGCTTCGAGTGCTTGCTCGTTCAACTTCATTAACTCCAAAGCAGTACCCATCAGAGGTGGGTAGGAGTTCACGGACGTATAGATTGCAACACAGCTCTGCTAAACCCAGCATCGTCCCTGGCCTGCTGAATGATGGTGTAGTAGGCTGTGAACATGTGCACCGAGGATCATGTCATGGCTCAACACACGTCCTGGTCGGAAAGTGTGCCAGGAAGGCCATTGAAGATGCCTGCGCTCCGGTCGAGTGGGCTCTGATGATCGGCGGCGGAGGGACTCCCGCCAACTCACAGCAGGTCCAAATGCAAGAGGTGATCCAGTTAGAAATCCTCTGCGTGAACACCCAGAGGCCCTTCATCCTATCAGCTGTAGAGATCAAAAGCTGAGTCGACTTATGGAAAGGCTTTGTCCGATCTAGGTAGAAAGCCGGGACCTTCTTATGTACAAAGCGTGAAGGCGCCTCTCTTCACTAATCTCATGGGGCTTAGGGCAGAAGATTGGAAGGAAGATGTCCTGGCTCATGTGGAAAGTAAGACATCACCTTGGGGAGGAAGACCAGGAAGGGCCGGAGCTGTACCTTGTCCTTATAGAAGACAGGGTACAGGAGTTCTGAGATCAGGGCTCACAGCCGAGACTCACCTCGCCGACATCACCGTCACCAGGAAAGCTACCTTCCACAACAGGTGCACACACACACCTAAGTTGAATGGACATGAGCAAGAAACTGTGTAGACTGTCAGAGATGCAAGAACTCATCAATTCTTTCCTCTCTCTACTCTATGATCTGTCTTTCATCATCTGAGTGCTCAAGTTGAAAAGCCTCCATCACCAGCAACCCCCATTAGAAAACAGTTTAAATTATGTTTAAATAAAACAATTAAATGAATTAGCAGTTTTGCACTGTAATGTGATTGTTAAAAACAATCATAAAAACAGTTTAACAAACTCCAAACAGTCCATTTTAAAAGCACCTTTATTGTTGCTTCTGAGAGTTCTCACCTGGAGAAACAATATGCTCTTTAACCTGAGTTAAATCATTAACAGTGGAACAGGTCTGAAATGTTAATGTGACGCAAGGGCTTGTCTACACTGGCAATTTACAGCGCTGCAACTTTCTCGCTCAGGGGTGTGAAAAAACAACGCCCGGAGCGCAGCAAGTTGCAGCGCTGTAAAGCGCCAATGTAGACAGTGCACCAGTGCTGGGAGCCGCATCCGAGCGCTGGTAGCTACGCCCCTCATGGAGATGGGTTTTTAGAGCAGCAGCATTTTAGCGTTGCCAATGTAGACTAGCCCTAACAGTAAGTAGGGTTACTGATCTTCTGCAACATTTGACATGAAAATTGTACGCATAACTATATTTTTAAAAGATGTCCTTTCTTTAGCTTGCACATTTTCATTAAGGAGTCTCAATTTTAATTAAACCTATACAAATAAATCCCAGAGGACTTTGGTCTTTTGAATTTATATGCTAATAGTAAACCTTCAGCATTTTCCTCAATGAAGTTTTTCCAACATTGTAGATGTTCATCCTCCCCACTCATGGGAATAAGAAGCCAAACAGATTACTTTAATTGTGAAGATAAAACACAAGACATCAAGATACTTGACCAAGATAACTTTTAAAATTCAAAACAGATCGCTTTCTCCTATTTAAATACAAATACAGTGTAAGGCAGCTGTTAAATGACTGACCTGCTCTCAATGTAAAACAATTACCATGAGGGTCTGCAACCTGGAACATGTGACAATATCAGTAAGTGAAGAGAAATATGAGCTTCAAAGGCATTACTTGAAAATTTGTGTTAAGCTAGAGACAGACATCAAAATGGTCATGCAGAAAGGTAACTGTACTTTCTAGATGGTTCAAGGGAAATTACCAGAGCCTTAAAATATTTTAAGGGCAAAGTGACAGCACCAAGGATAAATATTTTTTTGTCAACTGTGAAATCCAAACACATATACCCAAAGAGAATCTAATTTTCACAATGAATGTGTTCATCTTTTTCAGTGCTAAGAATATATGTCTCTCTCTCTTTCTTTCGTGTTACCAGGGATATTTACCTTTAAAAACAAAGGTAAAACATCTTAAATTAAGATTAATGGCTTTCCTGACAGTTATTTATTCTGCCAAAATACCCAGAAGTTATATTTTGTCATGTTTGATATTTTCACTAATACAATATTAAAAAGCTGAACTCCCACTGCATATTAAATACTAAATGTAAATAACTTTGCATATTTAGCACTCTCCAAATGTGACATGCATCCAATTTTAGTTTTTAGCAAGGTTTTGCAAACTAATCCTAGTAAATTGCTCAGAAGTTATTATCTAAAGGATAATCAGTGAAGGCCCACCAAAACATATAATCAGGTCAACAGTCAATGAATGCTTTTATTTTCATTACAAAAATTAAAGAGTGAAATACAACTGATAATAGCTGCCCTCTCTCCCGCTCCTCCTACTCCCCACACAGAGCCATTCTTGAGGAGTGTCTCCTCTAGTCTCCTGAGAAACATTAGCATGACATTAAAATCTTCTGAAACAATTTTCATGAAATCCTTAAATAAAAACAGCACTTTAGAGCATAACAGTTACAAGAAATAAGTAACATACATCACAAGTTCCAAATATATTTAGGTTATATTTATAAATGTTTGGAAAATCCACTGCATGGCCATCCATTTCTCCTGATTAATGTTCGCATTTAAATAAAACGAGTTTGTTTCTAACCATTATAGTTGTGAAGATAGCTTTCCAAACAGGAAGTGAGTGCTGCACTGGCTAATGAATCAGCAAACAGAGGGCTTTAATATCTCTGGGGTTGCTAATACCTTTGCCAAATAGTAGAGAGAAATTTACAAGATACCAGTGGTTTTACTCAGAAACCTGGGAGGCAATCGTGATTTTAACCAGAAAATACATCAAATTCACTCTCCTGCTAAAGCTTGGGAAAGCTGTGAACAGCCACACTACTTCCAGATCATTGAAGAAAATGTTGAATAAATATAAAGTGACTGCTGGTAAAATTTGTGAATGACCCTAAGATTGGTGGAATGCTAAACAACGAGGATAGGGCAGACATTCATAGTACGCTTGGTAAACCTGGGCCCATTCAAACAAAATGTATTTTAATATACTCAAACACAGTGGCAAAATCGACTAATGAATCCTTGACTGTATAAACAGTGAAGTAGTCAGAAGGAGAATGATTCAACTTTTGTATAAGACACTAGTGGCACTAATACTGGAATACTGCATCCAGTACTGGTGTTAACATTTGTAAAAGGATTATAAAGAAGGGTCCCAAAAATTGATTCAAGAGAAACCATGTTTAACAGTGATAGAATTGAAGAACTCAATCTGTTCAATTTTATCAAAAAGGAGAGGGGGGGGGGGGGTTTAGGACTGAGGATGAATAAGAGGAACAAACTACCAAAGGAAGTGGTGGATTCTCCATCACTTCTAGTCTTCAAAATCAAGACTGAATGACTTGACTTACATCTGGGCATAAAGGAGAAGGTTTAGATGTAGAGGTTGCAGACAGTCCTTGAAATAGAAGGGGATGAGAGGATGACACAGAAGGAATTTGTGGAAGGAGGGGGGACTTGAGGAATGCAAAAAACCTCAATGTTGTGCAATGTGCTCTACCTACAGAAGAAACAAAGTACAACCCTTTAGTTAAATATTGCTACTACTCTGTTTAAAATCTTTTTCAAATAGGTGAGCTCATCACAATCAAACCAACATGCCCAATGCATGAGAAAATGAAGAATTAGCTAGATTAATGGCCTTTTTGAAAGCTATGCTGTCAAAGAACACTGTGCATCTTGTCCTCAGTTTCTATAGTTGTTCAGGTCTACTACCCTAGCCCTTTCTAGATTTGTGTATGACTTTCTAATGAAAAGCCTGAAGCAGGCAGAGAAGAATACCATAATTTCAACTGATGAAAGTTAACTGCTAATCACGATGAACAAAGAGCATTGTGTGGCCAGGGCAGAAATAAGAAGACCCCTGCAGCTGTTGCACTGCTTTGAAATTCAGAGGCTGCTCATTGCATCCAATTTTATAATAAAAGACTTTAGGTGCCTCAGCAGTCCTCATTCAAGTCAGTTCAGCTTTTTATTACCAAAAAGTAGCTGAAGTATTAAAGAAGTTCCAAAACTGTAGTTTTCAACAGAAACTAAACAAATTACATCTGAAATTGAAGCTTTAAAAAGAAAAATTAAATAAAATGCAAAATATTTCCTAGGTACTATTTTGCCCAGCATATATTAGAAAGAATTTAAACAGTCAAAAACGACAACAAAAAAAACAGCTCTAATTACAGTAGGACACTTCAAATTAATGGTAAAATTGACAGTGAGAAATGAGAGCTAAGTTATCAGTCACAGTTCAGAGCAACTGCTTCTGTATTTCCCCTTATTAGTACAGGAAGGGCACCCACCCTGAGGCTTCTGGCTCCCCTGACGGTCACCTCTCTTAGATGGAGAGAGGCATCTATTCCCCCTTCTGACCAGGGTACCTCCAGGCTGAACAGTTCCTTGTCTTCACTGTGTTACTCCCGGCAAAAGACAGGCTACCTAAGCTGGCTTCTCTTGCCTTCTCTTCAGACACTAACAACGGAGTAATTGCCAAGAATTATACAATACCCCCCAGCAAGCCTATTTATTCTTTGGGTAAAATACTGCAGAGAAAACATATTAAAAACACTAAAAGAATCTACATGCATGCTAATAAGCTTACTCCAACTGTCTCCAACATTGACGCTGGCAAGTGAGTACTTCAGCCCCATCTTCCTCCCCCACCCCCCGCCAAGGGGTTTCTTTAGTTGTCACAAATTTGTAACAGCCCCGTATCAGAACCAGCACATTCATGAACCATTTAGTCCATTGTTTATAATAATTTGGGTGTCTCTGAATCTGAAGTTTTCAGAAGTAAGTAATCAGTAGACAATGGATCTCTGTTCCAAGGGCACAGCTTCAAAAGGCTAGCTCAAAGGTGGATCATTTCATTTCCCTCATCCTAAAGTATTTCCCAGGAAATCCGTTTCACACCGACTGGCCCAAAAAGTCCTTTGCAGTTCCTAATCCTTCCCAATTTAGTCAGTCTCCTAGAAAAGTTACATACATTTTAATACAACGGACCCTAAGTATTAACTTAATTCAATGAAGTTTACCTTAACTCCATGAAGTTTGCTCAGGATATTGTTATATTTTTCACAAAGAGTGTATTCAAATTAACACTACCACATGGCCTGGAGTCTTCTTATTTAAAAGCTAACAGTACAATCGGAAGGCTATTGTCAAAAGACTAAACTGAAATATGACTAAAGTCATTGATGTTTAACACATGAAGGAACACTGACTGGTTACCCACTGTGCTCTATGTAAAATGAACAGGAGTCATTCAATGCTGAAATTTTACTATGGAGTCAGTACAAATCTGTATGATTGCTATGGATAACAGGTCTGCTTTAGGCTTTTTATTACCTTTGGTTGTGATTTCATGAATGGTGGAATTATTAAAAGAGTACATGTTACACCTTGAGTGTGTTATTCTGAATTTACTTTGTTTCCAACCACGTGTGATAACTAACTTCAGTACTACCTGGTTTTCTTGGGCGTTGTCCAAAATATGCTGTGGCTTCTCAGCCATTACAATACAATGTGTCAGCTATATTCATTCATTGTTTAAACAATTTTCTGACATTTTAACTTCTGGTACTAGAAGTAGACCTCATTTCATTTATAATTTGGGAATACAATTTACCCACAAACCTACAGATTAATTACGTCTACGTTCTAGTTATCTGCATGTTCAATTTGATTGTGGGTTGTCTGACTCAGAAAATTCACAACAACACTGCAAAGGGTGTGTGTCTATGGAGGGTAAAGGGTTCTCATACCTTTTCATAGTGTGTACTTCAGCTTGATAGAGAAATTAGTGGGCCAGCTTTCCTGTCAGCCTTGATTACACACCAACCAAAAGGCAACTACAGCAATTGCTTATATGGAAAATAATATTTAGACAGTAGATTCCGCTTAATAGCAATTCTGATATTAACAACTTCTGATTAAAAGTAACATTTTGCCAGGAACCTATGCAATCCGTTCACTTTAATGTTAAATGGATTCGGATATAGGCAACAGCATGCCATTTATCAAGAATTGGAGGGGGGGGGGGGAATTGGAAGGACCCGAACACAGGCAGGTTTGCAGAACCACAGCCAGAGAAATGCTTCAACATGCCTTCCCTGGTTGCAGCACTGCAAACCTGGCCAGTGCTTGGCATATTCCAGCACTTCCTTCCCTGCTGCAGCCACACAAACCTCCCTGCACCTGGGAACCTGCGGCTCACCCAAGAAGTAATGGAATGGGGCATCTGTAACCCTGTCCAGCAGAGATGTCCCTGTCAGAGACCCAGCACTCCAGACTGGAAGGGAAGGCTGTGGGCAGGGCAGCAGCAGGAAGGGGGGCTGCAGGCCAGATAACGGGGCTTTCCATGGGGAAAAGTGGTGCTGGATGCCTGTAGAGCAGCACAGTACCTCTCTCTGCATTCTAGAGGCTGCATGCTGACCTAGCATGAGGGGGCTACAGCCAGTGAAAGAAGCATTGGGGTGTGCTGAGCCTGGGCCTCTGGTGCCAGGCTAGGGCACAGCCCTGAGTGTGCATGGAGACATACAGTCAGAGCCGGCTCCAGGCACCAGCCAACCAAGCACGTGCTTGGGGCGGCACCTTGGGGCAGGGCGGTGCTCGATTTTTTATTTTTGGATTTGGCGGCACGGCACTCGGAGGGGGGGGCGGGAGCTTCGGGCGGCGCGGCGCTCGGAGGGGGCGGGGCTTTGGGTTGCGTGGTGCTGGCGGGGATTTCAGCGGCGCTCGTGGGGGGGGGGTACAGCAGGGTGGCGCTCTTCTTTTTTTGCATGGGGCGGCAAAGAAGTTAGAGCCAGCCCTGCGTACAGTGCAGCTCTGCGGGCCACCCGGTGTCAAGGAAAGTCCTGGTATCTGGGCTGCAGACCCCTCCATCCTGCTGCCCTTCCCGCAAGCAGTCTCTGGGGCTGCAATCAGGAAAGGCGCATCCCAGCCTTTCCTTCCCTGGCTGCAGCCCCACAAACCTGCCTTCCACTTACTGGCAACTCTAGTAGGAACAAAGACATTGTTAATATGTGCAATCCATTGCATTTTAACTGAAGTGATGTGTTATGTCCAGAATAAAGTAAATCACACTATCTACTTGATGCTCTTCATTTCTTCACCACCTACCATTTGTTCTTCTTCTACTTGAAACAAGGAGGTGAGTCAGCACTGTGGGAGTAGCCAGTTCTCCGCAGAACTCTGGCAAGTGTGCCACTGTTCACAGTCTAAAACCTTCAAATACAGAGCAAGGGTAAAATGTGCTTGTACTTGCTTGATACCTTAATTAACACAATTAAGGATGTGTGTTTAACTGGGATTTTTTTTCTCAAGACATGGAAGAAGTGAGTTTGTATACAATTCCAGTTAAGTGGATTAAGAGGGAAAATGCTTTTTAATCAAAATATATCTATGACATATATAAATAAGTCCTGCATTCCTTAACCCTCTCTGGTCCAATATTTCAAAGACAGAATCTTGAATACAAGGGAAAAGGGTCAGAGTGTGTGAGTGAGAGAAGGATTTCTGAGCAGATATGTGATGGTAGTAATAAAAATCAGCTTTACAACTCTACATCTTCAGGACAGCAAACTTCATATAATCTAATTTTTTTCTGCAACTTCAGATTTCTGCTACAATTAACTACTTCTAAGTACTAAATTGGAAAATGACCACTTTTTAAGTTTGTTTTCTTGTGTCACCTTGTTAATAAAACCTACTTTTATAGAAATATTGCACCTAAGATATCTGGGTATTTTTGAGAAGTACTGTCTGATTCCCAATAGAAACCCCCAAAAGTGAAGTTCACAACAGTTCATATACTGGGACTTAAAGAGATGATCATTTTGGGTGCTCTCTAAAAGGTGTTAAAAATATACATAGGTTTACAGATTGTATACTTTAAAAATAACATGTAAAAGGAGGTCTAATAATTACGGAAATATGCTCATTTCAGCATAGAACTAGTGAAGACTAACTTCAACCTCAGACCCACTTTTGACACTTCTCTCCCTTCATAAACCTAGTTTATCTATACATCTATCATATTGAAGTTTTCCGATGTGCAATCTGATTCAACAGTTGAAAGTTTTTGGAGTTTTAGAAAAATCAGATGTCATTTCAGATGGGAGAGTAAAAAGGTAAGGATTTCACTTCTAGGAAAGTTTTATACCTTTTATTGGCTTAGCATTTCAGATTGACCTAGAAACTCTAGATTTATTTTGTTTTATATTGTTTGTCCCAATAAAATCTTTTGGTACATTTGGTGGGTTAATAATTAGATATTACATTCAATTATATACATCAGGGATCCTTGCAGGAATTATAATCCTGTAAATGATGATCTGCAAGCTAAGGGCTTTCTGAATCCAGACTGGAGAAACCTCACTGTGTGAGAGTAGACAGAGATACAGACAGAGAGAAGACCATGAGGATAGTAATGAAGTAGCTCTATACATATCCATCTAAGCCAGGGGTAGATAATTATTTTTTGTCAAGGTCCAAATTATTTGGTCAAGGTAGTGTCAAGGTGCAGATTCCAGAAGAAACAAATTTTAAAAAATGATAAGTAAATCAAAAGATTTTGGAGTCCATTCAAAAGCGTCTGGCGGTCAAGATTTGGCCCGCAGTCCTCCCAATGACTACCCCTGATCTAAGCTATACGTAGATGGTGCTTCAAGTTACTATCCAGACTCTTTACCTCAATGACTGGATTTCCAATAGTTTGCACAGCCAGTCTGCTCTGTAAAAGTATAACCAAATAGATTCAAAAAGTTCATGATGTAGTCATAATATGACTACATTTACCATAATAAACTATAAACATAAATAATAATATAATAAATAATAATAAAAATATCCAGTTAGTGTATACCTTTGGAAATAACACATGGATAGGCTGTAGGACAACACTTCTGAAAGTATTTGCAAGTTGGGTATGCTGAGGCATTGGCAGTTTGTGCCAAACATCTGGTTTGTTTACTCACCCCATCGGAAATATGGACGTAACACAAAAATCTGTATCCAGACAAAGGTTTGGGTTTTTTTTCTATATTTCACTCTGAAGAAAGGTTTGGTGTGTATACTTTTCATGAAGTGAACATATATCACACTAAGGTTGACTAAAGAAACAGCCTCAAGAGCCAGTGATCCAACCAAACATAAACCACATGAGTACATTATTTGCAGTATCTCATCAGGGATTTAAACAAACAAACAAACAAACAAAAAAACACTTACTGACTGATCCAGAAATTCCAGGAAAAAATACTGCAGAAAGTCTTCCACTTAAACTGAGGGGCAATGTACTGTCATTAAAGAAGCAACACTCCTAAAATATGAGCAATTTCTGCACTTCAGCTTCAAATCAATATAAAGTCTTTAAAGAAGAAGTAAGACTTCAAAAGACTACACTTCATCTCTACAGTCAGAAAAACTGGATCAATAAATGAGGTTGCTTTTCCAGAATGTTATGAAATTTTACCATCTTACAAGCAATTTTACATGCTTTTTTTTATAAGCATCATTTACAGTATGCTGTTCCCTTCAGCTTTAATTGTATTTAACTTTTGCCATACTACTGCTGAATAGGTGGTATTCAGGCTGCTTGCAGGAAGAAACCACGAAAGTGCCAAGGCAGACTGAACTCTTGAAAGCACCAGTTAAATCTTTGCAGGCTGATATATAATGAAGGTGCTGCTTAGTTAAGGAACAGAATAGTAACATAACATTGCAAATGCAAGCATTAAGTTTAGAAAAACTAACATGCCATGCTTTTTAATATTTAATTTGTGGGATAGTATGTAGGCAGACAGACAGATTGCTATCGCAGATGGTACATAATCTTCAACTTTTTTTTCCAATAAAGTTTTCTAATTGGCATAATTATTTTATCCTCCAAAGACCTGATTTTCATAATCAACTACATTAAAATTCATTCAGTCTGCTGAGCTATCATGCAAGTTACACTTCAATATCGTTCTATATCAGTGGTTCCCAAACTTGTTCCATCGCTTGTGCAGGGAAAGCCTCTAGCGGGCCGGGCCGTTTTGTGTACCTGCCGCGTCCGCAGGTTCGGCGATCGCAGCTCCCAGTGGCCGCGGTCCGCTGCTCCAGGCCAATGGGACCCCCCCCCCCAAAAATCCACACACCACCACATACATGGTTTTATCTATCAGTTTTAAGAGCTAGCTGTTTTAAGCAGGTTACTACCAAACCAAGAGTTAGAACCAATAGATCTATCATACAAGAGGAAATGTATTAAGTAACTGCCAATTTTACCTTCTATATCTATAGTCTCTCGCGCAACAGTTTGGATCATGGAATCTAAGTAAAAACATAAAAGGGTAGAAAAAACAGCCGCTTCTATATCCAACACAGCACATATTGTCAATAGACAGACAAATAAAAGTACTCTGAAAACTATAGACTGCTTAACATCAGTGAGCCTGTCATGCATGCCCGTCTTGCAAAGTTCCACTTGCCTATTCACATGGTGAGCATATTTTAAGCTTTTTTTCTTGAGATATACAAGTTATTCAGGGCAGTCACTGTCTACATGTTTGTATAGTGCCAAAGACAAACAGGCCCTAATATCAGTATTATTGTCTAAGTGACACGAATATAAATAAACAAATTCTTAGAAACAGAACCACCTTGTCTCAAAAAATTGAAAGAAGGGATAAAGACTTGCTGCTCTTGACAACAATCTTCAGTAGTCTTTAGCCTTTTGGGCATTTACAAAACTATAATGTCTGCTCTTGATATTTCCAGTGTCATCGTGTGTCATGAAGGACATATATACACAACAGCTAACAGACTGCATCACCTCTGTACTAAGGCATTCAGCTCTCAACCATTTTCTAACCATTTTTCTTTCTGAAGTTTTTTATGAGACGAAGAAAGATATTTGTGGGACTCCCCAAGTATGGAAAAGCAAAGACTACCATTTTGAGGCTTCCAGTCTCCTAGATTCAGTTTAATCAATTTATTGTGCATTGTAACAAGGACCACCAGGTGAGTAGCAAAACCATAACAGATACTAATTCCTATTACCTCTACGAATCATCATGACCAACAATTTGCAATAGCTTACCCTGTATCCAAGTATGGACCGCTAAAACCACCCTTCCTACCAGAGCCTTGAGCAATTTTGATATTGTAAGACTGGCTTTGTCATTTACCAAAAGGTTTCTGTTCAATCAGCAGTTCACAAACGAATCTGTAAAATGGCTCAATATGTGTTCTTCAGTCCTACATCATGGGGCAAGATCTATTAAGCATGCAAAAATTCTGTGGACTCTTGACTACACCAGCCAAGAACTTCTGGTTCGCTGTTATGAAATTCCATTCAGCAGATGGTACAGAACATTGCATGAGCAGCAAACCTGCTTCTTCTACACTTTCGTCCTAGACAAGAATCAATTATTGGAAAGGCCTCAGGAAAATTATAGACACTAACTTTGTGGGCAAGTTATTCTCACAGTTAGTTTTCCACCTATTGGAAGTGATTGGCGTAACTTCCCCAGTGCAGGCCACATGAGAAGAACACACTCTGAAATATTTTTTTCACAGTTCAAAACATAAATAACCATATTGCAGTCAAAACTACTCATATGTAAGTATTATTTATTATAGATTTGACAGTTTTCAGTCTTTGGAGGGAGCTAAAGATAAATAAAAAAAAATCTATTTAAATTTTTCTTATAATCCCCAAAAAAGCAAGTCTTCATATAGAAAAAAGTTATAAATATTCTGATTGTGCTGCTGGATAGTTATAACTTCCCCACCCTGACCCCAAAGAACTTTAATTAAAGCAATGAACAATTCAGTGTTCTCACATGAAGACTGGAAGCCTGAGCACTGAAATCAATGGGTGCTGCCAGGTGCTCAGCACTTCTGAAAATATGGCCACTTATTTAAATGCTAAATATTGATTTAGCAGTCTTACTTTATTCGCCTACTTTTGAAAATCTTAGAGATGTTATACGATTGTAAATGGGAGGTAGGTCAGTCTGGACAAGAAGACCGGTAATCCATGAGAATCTCTCCAAAAATATATGATCTACACTATGAAAAAGTTTGAGAGCCCGGATATAAAACTACTGTTGCTTTTACCCAAAGGATATCTATATACTGCCACTCTACAAACACTGCTTCCTGTTTAATATTTATTTAAAAAGACCATACACGATTACACATCAAGTTAATATTATCAGGGTTCTTTTCACCTCTCTCTCTCTAGTTTGTTTGATGCTGCAAGCCTTGAAAAGTTTGACCAAAGAAAGATGACTTAGTTGACTAAAAAAATTAGAATAACCACAAAAGGATGTTAAAATCATGTACATCTAAATTCCACTGACCATTTCATTAGTCCTACTTATTAACCTTATTTAAAATGTCTTAAAAGTCACAGCTAGTATGTCTTGGTATCATAGACAGAACTAGTAGCATAACATATTAAGGTTGCCCAACACTTCCCATTATAACAGCCTATTTAAAGTTGCTTACAACTCTGCTAATCTTTATCATTTGGGCTGAATTTTCCAGGACAAGTGTCTGCCTCAGGCTAAAAAATTTTGCAGAAAATTTCAGCCAAAACAGTTCAGATATTTCTGAGAACAAAGCTAGGGAAAAACAATGTTAAAATTTTTTGGCAATCTTTTCTTTGGAAAACCTCTAGCACCCTAGTACACTAGAGCAGGGAGTTGGCCCTTGTGTCAGGAATGTGACTTTTACCATCCCTGTGAAAATACATCCTAATTTGACCAAGTTAAGCTTTTGAACAACAACAACAACAAAAACACAATCCTGCAGTTTTCATGTGCTCAGGAAAGACTTGTTTGATTTTCATCAGCTAAATTCTCTGAAGATTCTTTTCATACTGAGAAAGCTCAAGCCTCTCAACTCTCAGTGCTGACCAGACTGAGCATGCACCATCACAACAGAGTAAAAGGGCATGGTCCATCCCGTCACAGCTCCTATGTGTGACCCGACTGTATATGTACCAGTCCCATAAAGTAACTCTAACCTCAGAGCCATAGAAGCTCATAAGGACTTGCCCTGTGATGGCTGTTCCAGGCCAGAATGGAGCCAGACACTGAAAATGAGAGCAGGGAGCCTGTCTCTCTTGTGCTCCCAATGACCCTGCCCGCTCTCCCCGGCTGGCAGCCAAGCAGCATGCAAGAAGCAGCTGTGTGAGGAGAGAACTGGATCTAGCTAGCAAAGAGATGGGAAACAGCTGGGAGGAGGAACTGCAATTGGCTGAGCAAGGAGACTGCAAGTGGGAAGGGAATGAGAAGGCTGGGATTCAGACAGCAAGCCTGAAGGACAAAAGACTGGGAAAAGGAGCAAGCAGTGGGGAAGAGACTAGACTAGAAACAGGACAAGGCATAAGGATTCAAGCTTTGGTGGAAGGGGAGGTTACAGGCAGAAAAGTCTATTCCCCCTTGAGCATGGAATGGAACCCAAGATTCCCGAGTCTCACCCTTCCTCTACCGCCAGAAAATAGCTGTGAAACCCACTGTAAGTGTTTCTCATTCTTCTCTAGGATTGATCCACACAGAAAATGACAACCTGCTACTGCTATCAATTACTCCATTAGTTCCAGTGGCAGAGGTCTGTGCAGTTGATCTAAAGTTGATCAACCCTGTTGATAACTCATGTGGGTGTCATCATGTCACCATGATTGAATTTCTGCTTTTTCAGTTTTTAAAAACCCAGGGAATTACACACACAAAAAGTATGTTATTAAAATTGCAAAGTCAAGCACTCAAAACATAGTAAATGACAGAATTAAGATTGCCTGTGCCCATGTCTTCAGACTCTGGGGTCTGAGTTGCAGAATTGCTTAGCACTCATATCTGCAACTGAAGTGAATGGGAGCTGTTCTTTGAACATACAAAGTGCTTATAAAATACTAAGTACCCTGAAAAATCAGGTACTAGTAATCTCAAATTGGACATCCAAAATTAATGAAAACTTTTGACCTTAATGTGTCCCTCAGAGCCACATCTCTAAAATGGGGATAATACAACCTCTTCACCTCAATGGGGTGTTTGAAGATTAATTGTTTGTGATACACTCCAATACTATAGTGATGAGCATGATAGAAAAGCCTGTGAAGAAATTAATAATTCTGTCTTCAGAGCAGGGTTTGAATAGCATACAGGGTTTAAATAAGGCCTGGGGCCATACACTGACCAATGAGGATAAAACAAAATATTGACTAACTTAACTTCCCATTAAGTGAGCACATAACATTCCGTGAATCGAATGAGGCCCGGGTCCCGTGGCAAAAATTTTATCTGATCATGTAATTAGAGACTATACCATAATGCATATGCATAAGGGAGCCAAATTAAGATCACACAGTCAACCTTAATTCCAGCATTTACTACACTTTTGAGTTCTTTTAAAACAACTGTGTGCGCGCAATCGTTTATAAATTTCTTCACTGGGACCAATACACAAAAGACTTCAGTAAAAACAATATTAGCAGTTACTGGGGCTGCTCTGCTAATTTGCCAAACTGGTTTTAATTTGTTCAATTGATTGTGAGCTACTTGATTGAGAGTGTGAATATTTATATGAATTGCTACTGTAATCTAACATCTTGAAAGCAAGGTTCAGAAGCGTCACAGTAGATTAAGTGTGATTTCAAATTAAGTCAAGTTTACATTGGTTTGTTATTAGGTAAAAACATACTATCAGACCTAATTAACTCTCCAAAGTTCTTCAACTCAATTTTAAAGATACTTTTGAACAGCAATTTTACTAATTTTAAGCAGATCTACTGACAAACTGATTACACTTTTAAAGTAAATAAATCAGCTCTTTACTAACCAATTTATAAAAAAGACAGTAAGTAGTACAGCACAGTTTTATTCCAATTACTGTGAAACTAGTACAGCAGACCACCCTATGCATACTAAGTTCTATTCTACTACACTCTTACAACACCACTAGTATAGTTTAAAAGCAATCAACTTGCTTTTTTGTTCCCGAAATGGTCACTTAAGAGAGGAATTGCTGCATTAGGGCTAGGCAGTCCACTGAAACACCCTTGGCATCAGCCATATGAAAATGACATTAAGTTCTATACCTTATTTTCTACAGAAGCAACCACAGCCACTACTAAAAAAAGAATTATTGATTTTAGGGCCAAAAGGCACCACTGAGATCATCTACTACTCGCTCCTTCTGCATAACACAACTCTAGAATTTCTCACCGTAATTCTTACATCAAGCCCATAATTTCTGGCTGAACTGAAGTGTATCTTTTGGAAATTCATCTAGTGTTTAGCTGAAGACTTCAAGTGATGGAGAATCCACCACTTTCCTTTTAAGTTTTTCCAATAACTGATTACCCTCACTCATTGAGGTTTTTTTAAAAAAAAAAAAATGGAGCACATTACTAGTCTGATTTTATTTAGCTTCAGCTTCTGGCTACTGGATCTTGATATGCTTTTGTCTTCTATTTTAGAGAGCCCTCTACTATCAGAAATCTTTTCTCCTTGTATTACACAGATCAAGGTCCCTCTTAACCTTTTCTTTGATAAACTAAGTAGATTGAGTTTCTTAAGACTCTCTCTATAAAACAGATTTTCCAGATCTTCATTCTTATAGCTATTTTTTGAACCCTTTACAAAGTTTACAATTTCTCAATATCCTTTCTAAGTGTTAATGCCAGCAGTGGACACAGTATTCCCATAATGATCTCACCAATGCTCTATTCAGATGTAATACCACCTCCCTACTCTTACTCGATATTGCCCTGGTCATTCAAAAGATCAAGTTAGCCCTGTTAGCTACACTTGTGCATTGGGAGATCATGTTCAACTGGTTATCCACCACAACCCCTATGTCCTTTTTAAAGTCTCAGTTCTCCAGTACACAGTCTGATCCAGTAAGTGAGGACATTAAATCCATACTTCAGTTGTTCTACTGGCTGTCAGTCAGCTTCTGCTGCAAGTTCAAGGATTTGGTTCTGATCCACAAGCCATTAATGGAGCAGATTCGAGCTATATTAGAGAGCAAAGCCCAGATTTTCAAAAGCATTTAACGTCTACTGAAATTAGCATTAGCTGCCAAATACCTTTGAGGATTTGGGCCTAAATTTCCATCTATGAACTTCCAGGAGAGTTGCACTCCTTTAGGAAGCAGCAATTCAAAAACAGAGGATGAAGAGCCTGAGAGCTACAGATAAGGCATTTTTAGTCATAAGGGTCTTTTGTTCTTGGAACAAAACACCAAAAGGGACGAGACAATCCAGAGTCTGAGTACCTGTAGGTTGTGTTGCATGATCAAAGCAATGTATTTTATCAAACCTCTCCATTCTAACCAGAATGAAAAAGCAACAATTATGGTCTTCTACTGTTCCATACCACCACCAAGAATAAAAACAAAACAAAGCCCCAGAACTTCCCATCATCAGAGAAGGGAGAAGAAATAAAGACTTTATGAAATCCACTAAAGACCTCATTTTGCCCATTTTCCATGGAAGACGCTTAGATTATGGGAATGGGTTCCAGTACAAAGTCCTAAGTTTAAAAATTGGACACTAACTTTGGAACTACTGCTGTTGCCTCATATTCCAGCCTTGTGGGGCAGTTTCCATACTTCTGCTTTCCTACTTCTTTCCACATTCCCTCCAGCTTCCCTTTTTTAATATTATATCTTTTAAAACCTGCAACCTGCATAAATGTTTAACTGTAAAGTAAAACTGATTGACTAGAATGTTAGTCAAGGCATTTCTTCCCCTTTCTTCACCACACTATGCTGAAGCCAGTCGCTTTCAGTACTTTGCTGCCCTAGCTGTACCTCACATAGGAAACAGACTATGCGCCTAAAAGCATGAGGGGGGGCTTATACATGGGGAGCCCACCACATTCGGATTTAATAACAGACATTCTAAGGTAGTATTCTCTCACCAGTATTAAATAAGCTTAAGAACAAAAGTATCCGAGGTAAAACAAAATTAGATAAGCAAACAGGTAAAACAAATATTATGGCATTGAAAGGGTATAGTCTGCTTGAAATGAAGATCTCATTTCCCAATTGCCTCCATTTGAAAATCACTTATTTAGACAAATGTACAAATAGCAAGTCAAACAACAACCCACTACACATCATAGAGTAATCTGAGGAAGTCTTCATTACTATTCCCAGAAGTAGTACTTAAATTTTAAAAAAATTCCCTTTTCCCCTTTAAATGCAAGTTTACTGTTCATACTAACTTGAAAGCCTGAAATGAACCTTAAAAGGATTCCTATTATCCATTTATCCACCGGTTGATATTATTAGGCTGTTCATAGTTGCTAGCCTTACCAATTTAAAAGATGAAACAGTGAAGCAATTTTATCACTATGCAGATTTGTAAACTGACTGGAGGGAGATAACTGTGAGAAAAGGTTATGGTTGAATATAAAGCTTGTCAATCATGACAACTGCCCCTTAATCAAAGTTGAAATATCCACTCATCACTGATTAGTACAGGGAACACTGTTCCCTCTAAGCTGTGCGCGTGCCTAAACCCCACGCACAGAGCGAAACACTGCGTGCACAAAAAAATTAAATACTACATCGGAGCCAGGCCAAAAAAAAATCAATCCCAAAATGTCACTGTCTAGAGGTCTAAAGCGTAAAAGAACAGAGACTTCATTTAAATCTGGATAGGTGGATGAGGCTATAGAGACGGTTACACCAAAGTCACATAGTGTAATGCTTGTTAAACTTTGTGAAATATTCACATATGATGAGGACAACCGAGTGGTTTGTGTATATTGTCGAGATGCCAGAGCTTCGGGAGAATTTTCAACAGGAAGAATGTGGAACGATGCTTTAAGAAATCCAACTTCCATACGTCATCTGTCAAGTAAGTCTCATAGATTGTGTAACAAGATTTAGAAACAAAAACCCTTCCTTACGGAGCGGATTGCTTAGCATGATTCTTGAAAGTCCAGCTGAAAAGCAAAGGAGGCAAATTAATCTTAAACGCAAGCGCTCAAACCCAGAAGAAATCAAGGTACTTATTGATAGCGTGTTGTTGGCTATTAAAATGAACAGCTCAATGCTTTCTGTTCAGGATATTATGACCATACGGAAAAGTATGTGCGCATACCAGCGAGCTGGAGAAGTAAAAATTATGCTTTTGAATTTCTTGAAATTATCAACTGCATTGTCCAAAATGACCTCATGCATGAAATAGCATCGGCAATGTTTCATACTCTAGCTGTTGATGAAAGCACTGATATATCCATTAACAGATACTTGATACTCTACTTTAAATATAGATCCATAAATTCTGCAGACTATAAAACTTCGTTTGGTGGACTATTACAATTGCAAGAATGTGATGCTGTTTCAACAGAGTCTGCAATCAAAGAGTTTTATAAAAAACACCAACTTGATCTAATGAAAATGGTGATGTTCACATCTGATGGTGCCTCCGTGATGTTGGGCGATCTCAGTGACGTGGTAGCTTAGCTGAAACGTGCTATTCCACACTTAGTCAAGTAACATTATGTTGCACACCAGGAAGACTTGGGGATTTCCGATGCACGGAAAGATGTCAAGCTGATAAAGACATTGAAACCTTAAGGAGACCTGTCTATACGGTGTTCTGTCGGTCATCCCGGAGAAAATTCAAATTTCAGGAAATAGTGGATGCTTCTGAATGTGAGTCAGTGGCTTTCAGGCCACTCGAAGTGCGCTGGTTATCTAGGCACTTTGCACTTCGAGCAATTATTCACAACTATAATCCTCTTCTGGAATATTTTGAACAAGACAAAGATACTGACCCAGTTTCTAAATACTACTACAAAAAGCTGAATACCATGGAATACCAAATAACATTAGAAGTTTTGAATGATCTTTTGTCGGAGCTGGCTTCACTATCCACACTGCTCCAGAAACGGGGCTTTACACCTCTTGAAGCATTCCACCTTGCCCGAGGTAAACTGCACAAGATCAGAAGACAGTACCTTGGAGGTTCAGTCTCATGGAGTGACAAAGTTAAGGCTCTCTTAGATATGAGCTCTCAAGAAAATAATGAAATTGATACCAGTTCCATAACAACTTTCATAAACATCTTGTGTGCACATTTGGCAGACAGGTTTCTAGAGGATGAAGTCCAGGAGTGGTCCGCTTTTAATTGTGCGGCAATAGTTAAGTGTGACTTCAATTTTGGAGTTCATCAGGTCAAATCCCTATGTTCAAAATACAAAGATTTTCTTGCTGAAGACATTGGATAGTCAGTCAGTACAATGACTTCAAGTTTGCAGTAGCCAAAAGAATCAAAAGCCAATTGGTTTTAAGTTTCCCGGATATGGTGACATTTGCTCACCAGAACTAACAGTTTCAGGATCTTCCAAAGTTGATGGATATTCAAGGAACATTCCCAGCATCAAGTGCAGACTGTGAGCGTGGCTTTAGCTTAATGAACACTCTAAAAAACAAACTACGGAATCATTTACAAGTAGATCATTTGAACATGCAGATGTGTATTAAGAGTAACCAGCTGGATGGAGGACTGATAGATCTGGACAAAGTTTATATTGAATGGGCAAATGAAAAAGATCGCTGGGAAAAACAGTAAGATTAGTTTAGCAGTCTGACATTTTGACCAATAAGAAAATTAAGATGCATTTGTAATTACATATCTTATTCTTGGCGGATAAACATTTATTGATATTTTTTAGGAAATTTTTAAATTTAAAACACAAACTCTTGTTTTTCTTTTTTTTTTTTTTTTTACTTATCTGAAAACCCATATAAATTGACATAATGGCATACTTATTAAATTGTCTTTATATGTTTATCAGAATCTTTTCGGACATGTGTATAGAATGAAAGGTGAAAGTGGACACCAACTGGCAGAAGCCTATGGACTGATAATGAGCATGATTAATATGTGCTTGATATATGCTCGTGATTGTCTACAAAAAAAGCTAATAAAGCGTAATGCTTAAAACTAACTTCTGCTTCATGAAGAATGGTTAAATTTCCTTTTTCTAATTATTTAAAAATGACATTTATAAAATAATGGTGTAAAACTATCATCACAAATTGCAAATTAAAAACTTTTAAAATGTATAAGCATTTTACTTGCTTGGGCGCATTTGCCTCATGGCACACAAATTTGAACTCTGCTTCAAAAATTTGCACAGAAGAAATTCTTTGTGCACACGGCCTGTCAAAAATTAGAGGGAACATTGACAGGGACCCATTAATTTTTGCAAAAGTTAAGCTCTTTTTAAGACGTTTCTAGTACTCAGTTGTAAAACCAACCTTCCAAATGAGAAAGAATGCAGTGCTATCCTCCTGAGTCAACAGGAAGACAGCTCCAGTGCTCCTGCAGTGGCTCCCAGCTCTTCCAAGTAGCAAATGTGTGAAATTAACAAAACTCCAGTCAGTTTAACAACCAGTATTCTTAACCCCTGGTTAAGCTAATAAGAATCACATCAATCTTAGTGTGAGTACAATAATAGAATATTAACAGAAGCAGAGAGAGAGGCACTGGCGTCTTTACAGTCAGATGTTTAAAAAAAACAGACCACAGCACTTAGCTATCAAGTGCTTATTATATCTGAAACCCAAGATTTCCCATGCCAACATGTAGCTACGTGTTGGCTTAACAACTTGAGCAAGATTCAACCACTGACTCTCACATGAAAAAGTCTTCTTATCCTTCCCCCTCCCCCACTGCCAACTGGCTGAAGCTTTCTCCTTGACAGACTTAAAAAAAACTATTAGGTCTCAGATTTCTTCAATTAAGCACTGTTAAATCATCCCCCTTAAGAAATCTGCAGTATTTAAGATACTATTAACTAGTATATGAAAGTATTTTAGACAGTTACTTTTCCCCATTCAATGCTGATACTAGTTTTTGTGACTCAAATAACTTTTCATTTATCAAATACTCTGTGATGACTCTGTTGGTTCAGAGTCGCCGAGTAATTTATAGAGAAGTACCAAAGAGCAATTTAGCAAGCATGTATTAATTAGAAAGTATTTTTAGAATTAAAAAAAAAAAAGGAACCAAACGCAACTAATTTTTACATTTGTAACATCAGTATTGCTGTCAAGTCTATAATAAAAACAACAGCACTAGAATGTATAGTTCTCAGTACGCCTTAGTAGTCATGGTTTGGCAAAGCCCCAACTGTCATCTGTTTGTTATAGAAAAGGTTAGAGAAATAGTCTCAATTACCAAAAAATATTTTTGACAACCAATTTATCTGCTCTTTGGCACATATGCAATTCAGAAATTTTTTGCTGATCTTCAAAACTTTTATAAAAAATAAATGCTAGAATGCATCATTTATAAGGAATTTTAGATAAGAATCAATGTTCACCTTTTGTCTGATCAAACAAGAAGCAATGGTAAACTTAAAATATTGTGCTCAAATCACATATTTTCTGTCTGCAAAGCACTAAAGATTTTTTTTAAATCATTCAGTAAAACCAAACAAAGTAACCATTTAGCTGTATACTTAATGTAGAAAACCCATAACAAATTCTCTCAAGGATATGGGGAGGAAAATATCTCACAACCGATCAGCATAGAGCATATTAATGTATTCAATCTTGTATTGCATGTAGTTACTACACTTTTTCATTTCAGTTACCAAGTACAGTATGTTAAATACTACCACAAGTTATGACAAGTTCTATGGATGTTATAACAAAGCGGAGTAGTTTTAGAAATCAACATTCAGGATCCTTTGTACGGAATTCTAAACTCTGAATTGCTTGAGGTGACATTAGTAATCACAAATTGAGATAATATTTTTAAGTAGTAGGGAAAAAGTTATGTCACTTTATAAGTCATTAGACTATACACTGACCGTAGGAAGTGCATGTCTAGGTCACAAATGCGAAACATTTTTCTTATGTGTTTCTCTTATTGCATTATGGTTGCATAAAACATGCTATTTAAATTTAAAAACAGCCCTTTTCCCCCCCAGTAGTGTTAATCCAGCCAAATAACTGAGTTGGTTAAAGTTAACCAAACTCTGTTGTACTTTACAACAGGAAACAACCAAAACCTTTAAAGTATTTTATCCTAGCTGTTCTTATATTTCTGTGAATATTTTCTTCCAGATTAAGCCTGATAGTGTGCAAGACTGAACAAGTTTAAAAATTATCCCAGAAAATGTCAACAAATCTGATAAAAATGTGGCCTCTATTATGATGTACACCTTCAGTTTCATTAAGAAAACTAGAATCATTTATATATTATTGTAATTTTATACCTCAAGCTTTCTGAAAATAAAATGTATTCTAGACAGTAAAGAACAAAGCACAGCAATATACTGTACACTCACTTCTTCAGGCAAGCAGCTTTGATGTCACACCTGAACATAAGGGGGAAACTTTTTATTCAGTTAACAATATTAACTTAAGTTCTCTTTTTATGTTAGCAAAGTTAAAAAAAATTAAAGAAATTCAGTTTCATACAGAATAAGGGCACATTTTAATTGCTATAATCAAATCCTAATAAAACAGGACCATTTATTAAATCTTTGCTACATATAAAAAGTTTCCTTGTACAGTCTAGCCAGAAAAGAAAAGAAAAAAAAATCCAACGCCAACCTACAAGCTTTCCCTGTCAAAAAATAAAATAAAAAACCTGAGATGATCAAAGGTTTCAGAGTGGTAGCCATGCATCTTCTGCTAAGCACCATGCATTTAACACAGTACTTGCTGCAACAGGAAAGCTCCCTCATCAGGAAGCAACTGTATCCTGCACAGGGCAGGGAGGAAGCTCTTGAATTCTTAATACTACTCCCATCCATGGAGAGAAGCCTCTCCATTCCCATGCCACGGGCGAATCCTGGCAAGGGAGAAGGGACTCATTGCATCCTCTATGGAAAAGATTTCTGTGGCTCCCTTTTCCCCTTGATGTTCTTCTCCCCGAGTAGAGATAACAGAAGTAAAAGATTTCAGAATTCCTCTTCTCCAGGTGAAGGGACTTACGGGGCTCCCTTTTCCTTCTGCTTAAGGAAATATGCTCCAAACATCCTATAATTGGCATAATTTCTCCTTCTCCCCTCCTGCTCTTGTCACCAGTCAGGCAGGAAAACAGGTGAGAGGGATGGGGGGAAAACAATAGTTGATGGACTGAGAAGGGAAGGTGGGAAGAGGCAGTGAGAAACTGGGTGATGGAATTTGTGGGGAATGGGGTGATTCTGGAAAGAAAAAGAGTACTATACAAGTCAGGATAAGGGAGTAAAGAAAAAGTAGCTCACAAAAAAAATAATAATTCCACTATGACTTTAACAACATTAATCTTGAATAACTGACCAGACAAGAGAGATCTCTTAATTTGAATACAAGTTAATTATGTACACTTATCTGCTTTAGCTTTTCCAAACAATTCCAGAAATGCTCTCTCACAACCAAGGAGAAAAGCAACAGCCTTGGGGAAAGTGCCCTTTTGCTATAAGTCATTTTACTTCAATCCTAAATACTATGCTGAATATTCTTAATTCTCGACAGTATAGCAGTATTTTACTTGTAAAATCTGAAACAAGGGAGGGGCGATGAACAGATCTTATTAAGAGTTCAAGGTTCTCGTTCCTCATCCAGTTTTTGAATCTACTAGTCATTTAGAGCAATTTTATCTACTCCAAAAGCAAAATATCTGGTTTTGTAAAGTCTTTTTATGAACCCCAATGATAAATCATCTGTGGCAGGACATTTTAATAGTATCTACAGAAGGAAAAATTCTATCGGGGCCTGAAAATAGTCCCAACTTTTCCTTAATTCTATAGCAGCATCTTAAAGGGTTACCTGTAAGCACCCTCTAGAAAAATTACTTCATGTTTTATATTTACATACATAAAGTCTATATTCTAACTGGGTTTTTTCCACATTCATTACATCTATCTAATAAACAGAAGCAATAACAATCACTATGTGTTGCTTTCTACAATAAATGTATGCTTGACATTGCTTTATGCAAAGTGGTTTCCCCTAGCATGAAAATTGTCTTCACAAGAGTGAAGCTTATGCACTCATAGATGCTAACGCTGCACACAGGAAAAAAGTTAGATAGAACACTGGCGATGAACCTAGAGAACATCATGGAAGAAATGAATTATTCCACCACTGTTGAGTCTGACTCTATTCTGTCCTTTAAATGATTTTTGCTTGATATCTCACCAAAGATGCATCTTTGACAGACTTGCGTATTTTGTATCAAATAACTTGGAGTTTAATATTTCTGTTCATAAATTTTCTGTAGATAGAAAGAAATTTTCTTAAAATGAATTCATGTTTTTTAAATTATTTTAATAATTTTTTACAAATAGTTGTCTGTAGATTGCTCATGTATTTGATATTCAAAATTTTGGCTGCTTTGAATGGATCATGCAATCCCATGGTACTATTTCTGCTCAGACTCTGAGTACTACTTTGAAATCAGGTTTCCTGTGGAAAAAAAAAAAAACAGTCCCATTTCAAAAAAAAAAAAAAAATTATTCAATTATTTGGAAATATTCCCTGAAACATGTTTTGGCAAATATTTCCACTAGGCAACTTGTTTGCCAAGCTGTTAACAGAAAGCATGGACATGAGGGACCCATGCCCAGGTCAGGGGAATTTGTGTAGAAGTTAAAAACTTTTATATTTTTTTCCCCCTCAGTATTCACCCAGTTGTAAATCACTGACATTCAAAAAGTCAATGTGATATAACTACCTGGAAATTGGTTACTTGATATATTAAGTGCTTTAAAAAGCTGTTTTACCACAAACTTGCTGGGTTTCATATCCAACCTAAACAAATGCAAGATGTAGGCCTTTATTTGGCTTCCCTATAGCCTTAAGAAAAAATAAGGTGCAGAAATTAAATCCAAATATTTGATTTTAGGGTATCACTAATGTTTCCCAATTCAAGCTTTCATCTTTTAAGATTATTATTTTAGTTTATTTTAAACCTTACCTGGAACCTTTTCTCACCATCTCCTGAAGACTGACAATGTCTTGCTTAAGTTTGTTAGCACAAATATATATGTACATTTTATATAAACTATTTGCCATGAAATTCTGTTCAATGGGATTTTACAAGCAACACTGTTAAAAGCTTCTCCTGGACAGCCTTAAGTAATGTAGGCTTTCAAATTACACACACTACCATGAAATCTCTGCTTTTCCTTAACATAAAAAGATGCCTAGTAGTTCCAAAAAGATTTTCCATACTTTACATGATCATTCAGTTGCTTCATGTCTTCTGTTCTAGTGCATGAGTTTTTTGCATTGAAAGTTGTGTTTATATTTGAATAATTTTATCGTGTTTTCTTTTGATTCATAGACTAACGATTCTCTCACATCTGCATTACCTACACAAACATCAACATTCCAGTTTGCTCTAGTGACAACAAATGTGTTGGGTTTTTTTTAAATGGTCTCAAAGTACAGTAACTCCTCACTTAACGTAGTTATATTCCTGAAAAATGCGACTTTAAGCTAAATGAATTAATGTAAATGAGGGGGTTAGGTTCCAGGGAATTTTTTGTCAAAGACTAACTATAGATAGATAGATAGATACACACACACAGACACACACAATATAAGTTTTAAACAAACAATTTAATACTGGTACACAGTGATGATGATTGTGAAGCTTGGTTGAGGTGGAGGAGTCAGAGGGTGGGATATTTCCCTTACTGCTAAAATGATGAACTAGCAATTGGCTGAGCCCTCAAGGGTTAACTCTCTCCACACAAGGCAGCAGGAATGGAGGAGATATGCGCATTTCCCTTAAGCACACTACCTTGTTAATTAGATCAGCTTGCTGAGAGGCAGCTACTGCAAGCTCCCTCCGTCCTGAGTCCTGGTCTGTCCCCCCTGCTCTATGGAAGATGGGTGCAGGGGGACACCTTGACATTAGCCCCCCCTCCTTCCCTCCCCCCTGCCCCCGCACAGCAAGCAGGAGTCTTGGGGAGCAGCTCTAAGGCAGAGGGCAGGAGCAACACATGGCAGTGGGGTGAGGGACACAGCTGAACTGCAGGCAGCTGCTGCACAGGGAACTTAAGGGAGCGGAGAGCTGATGGAGGGCTGCCGGTCCACCCTGGTTCCAAGCCCCCACCAGCTAGCTGCAACGGGCTGCTCTTCCTGCAAGCAGTAGACAAAGCAGGCGGCTGCCAAACAACATTAGAAGGGAGCATTACAAAACTTTAAAGCAACATGTTCCCTAATTGATCAGCAACATAACAACGAAACAACATTAACCGGGACAACTTTAAATGAGGAGTTACTGTAAGACTAGTCTAGTGGGCAAGACCATGTTTTCCAGAGCAAGGTTTGGAGGACAGACAGGAAAGCCAGAAAAGGCTACATAGAAGGCTTGTGCTGTTAGTTTTACTGTTTTTTTGGAGGGGTGAAATTGTCCAACCATTTCCCCTGATTTTGTGTATGTCTTTCACAGGGAAAAGGGGAGAGAGTTTGTTTAATAAATAGTACTGTAAAACCACAAAAGCTGGCAGGTCACTCAGGGTCATGGTCAAGTAAATTATTTAACTCCTTTCCTGAAACTTACTAGGCTTCAGGAAAGTTCCTTTAAATGTAGATTTTGGCTTCTCAGTCCTCATGTCTGACTTAACATGGTTACAGGTCAAAGAATTCTATATTACCTCATGAATATAAACAAAAAAAATTAATTGCATAATTCCCCATACATGCATCCGTTCTCCACTACTTCCCTAAATAACCTATTCTATCTTCCTCTAGTGGCTGTCTTCATACTATTCTCTATTCTGACACTTATGATTGGAATCCTTTCCTCTCCATGCAAGTTTATCCTTAAAGTAATTTGCAAGAGAAAATAAATTGAACTGGTGATCCTTTCTGCTTATGATATTTAAAAAAAAAGAGTTATGAAATGATGGGGTTTCCTTCTTTAGCCCTAAAGATATTTTTTCCTCAGATTGTTATTAGAGGGAGATTTACTTGAAATCCAGTCTTTTTTTAAAAAATGATTCAATAAGTTATTTCAGGAACTACCCATCTGAGTTACATTGCCAATAATTTTATTTTACATTAATAATTTCCTATTTAAAAAATAACAACTGTGCACCATGGCTAAAAAAAGATGTTTGTTTTAACAGATATGGTCTGGGTCAAGGTAAATACATTGCAATATAACTGCATACAGACCTACAGAACATTTTGACAAGCCACATGCATAACTAAGGATCTCATGAAGAGCTGTCACCCCCTGAACTGTCCTATCCATCTTTTTAATATAGAAGCCACTGGTGGCAGATGACAAATTAGCCACATTAACAGAAGAGATTTCTTCTAAAATCTGAGAATTTAGAATAAGTATTGTACCAATTCAATTAACTATGAAAAAATGTTTTGCTACTACTAGCTAGTATCTGCACACCAGCAAAAAATATTCTTCCTTTAGTTAACTTCATAACACCCATTATTTGTACTCTAGTAGAGCAGAAGTCTATCTATTAAAAATTACAGGTCAAAACTCTGCCACATGTTAAGTGCAAGCTTGAGTGGCTCCCTCTCGGTTATTCACCCTTTGGCTTTAAGCTCAGCAAGCTTGTTGGTAATGCAATTCAAGGCTTTAAAAATAAAAAAATTTCTAGCCTACAGGAAGGAAAGATTTCTCAGTATTTCCAATTACAGGCACTGCGACTTAAAATTTTTCTCATGTGTAAAGCATTTACCATCATCTCATCTAAAAAAATGAATAAAAGCATTCGCCACATATTATTTACCAGAAGAACTTTGCTTTTTGTGTTGTGTTTAAGTTTGATCAATATCTGAATTTATATACCAAGTGTGTCCTAATGTCAAATGAGGACTTTGAACCTTATACAATTTCCATGGAAAAGGGAAGCAGATGCTCTCAGCTCAAGCACCACCTGAGCCAAGCAGTATTTCCATAAATATGTATGCATTAAGAATTTATGAGAAAGACCTGAAACAAGCTTTAGTTTTTAAACACTAAAATTAGCACTAAGGATAATGTAACTATAAAATATTTTGACCCACGTAGAAGGTTATGTATTGCAAAGGTGGGGATCTATGTGAGGAAATTCTCAATGAAGAAAGCAGAAATAATTTACAGGTAGCCATTCTTGAAATAATATCTTGGTAAACTGAACAAAGATTTTTTTTTTTTTTAAGAAAAAATAGTCCATCCATCTTCCATGTACTCTGCAATAATCAAAAGGGACAGCAAAATTTAATTGTTTCCTCAAAGGGTAGCAAGCCACTTATTGAGTGCTTACCTAACGATTACTTTGCTGGCAGGCAAATTAACACAGCAAAGCTCATTTGCCCAAAAACCTATTAAAAAGACTAAACCCATTTAAAATGAGAGAGACATTTTAGTGCATTTAGCAAGTCTAAAAACAAAACATGGATATGCTCTGTGGGCTGGAAGATGTTTAGTATTCAAAGGGTACAAATTAAGTCTAAGGGCTTGCCTACACTGAAAATTCTGCAGCTGGCCGCTTCTGTGAAGACACTACCTACACCAACAGGAAGGATTCCCCCATCAGCATAAGTAATCCATATTCCTTAGAGGCAGTAGCTTGGTCAATGGAAGAATTCTTCAAATTAATCTAGCACCATCTACAGCAGGGGTTAGGTCGGCATAGCTACATCTCTCAGATGTGTGGACTTTTCACATAGCTATTCCATGTAAATTACCAGTGTAGACCAGCCCCATGCAAAATGGTTCTAGTGCCTATACAACTTTCAGACACTGCAAGATTCATCTTTAGGTAACATGCCTAGTACTCACTGTAGCTGTATACATTTCCTGGAAAACATGCTTTTAAAAAATACATAAATAAATACAATGCTATAGGCTTGTATGATACCTCAACTAAAAAACTCTGGATAAAATTTTTACCACCCGTGAAGTCAATGCTAGTTTTTCCAGTGACTTCAGTTAAGCCAGGATTTCATCCCCTGGTCCCTTCCCAAAAATCATAAAATCCAGGTCTGAAGGATCACCATATCTCACCCTCTAAAAAACATATTTCAGGTAGAGCCTATTATTACATGTATGTTTGTACTTGGCTAAATCCATACTCAAAGATGTAAAAAAACTGCAAGGGGGACCAATCTGAGTCAAAAGACATTTGTGAAGATACCACTTTGCGGCTTTTAATGGGATTCAGTACTTTAAAAAGTTCTCTTGCAATGATTCTTAACACAGTCACTCTGACATCCTGCCCAATATTTGACAGTGATGGGGATAAATCCTACAACTGTCACCAAACACAAGGCCCAAACAAGACCAGCCTTTAGAAAGTACAGCTTGGTTCAGCTCAAACCAGCTATTTTTTATGAGATAGGGGCAAGCTGTAAGAAGTAAAAATATTAGGATTCTATCATATTAGGACATGCTTTGGCAGTATGATAAATTAGAATCTGTAAATTTACTTTATTATGAATGTTCTTAACTGAAGCTTGTAAATGATGACCAACAGCCACAAAACATAAGATAGCGTTTTCCTTTTGCTCTGAATTTATCAAACAGTCAAGTATGAGGAACACAGACAGGTTCCTGATTCTTCGAGTTGTATTTTAGATAACATGACTAAAAAGATGATTTTACATAAGAAATAAAAATACTGGTGATGTTTGAGTAATTTCAACTGTTGCAGAGGATAAAAAAACTTGAACTCAGATCTTACCAAGTGCAGATACGTATTTTTGACTGCTTCATTTAATATATGCTCACATTAACCTTGGATCTCATAAACAGTTCTTTGGGAAAAAGTGTTTCTATTCATTTTAACTATCAGCCTCAAAATTTGTTAAACATTTTGTTTTTCATCCCCTTTCACATTGCAAATCCTTGTCAGAATCACTTAAACACTTTCATCTAAACCTACACAACCTAATCCTGATGGGACAATCAATGGAAAGTAATTTCCATTGGGTTTTGTAAGTCCAAGTGAATCCTATTCATTACTTGGAATTTGAGAGATTGATTTTTTTTATTGGACAAAGTATTTGCTACTGATGAAAGAGTTGGCCAGTTTGAGTGATGCAGGCGATGGTGATTCAGCTTGCCAAAACTTATTCCCATAAGCAAAACAGACTATTATTCTATCAACAACTTCACGTCAACAAGTAGTAATTGCACTTTAAGACACACTAGCAGATTTCAAGAGGATAGAATTACTCTTTTGTGCTCCCTCACCACTTAGGCTCACAACTTCTAACAATTTTTCAACTGAAACATTCAATGGTTAACTAAATATTTCACATGCTGAATTCCTTGATTAAGGGAAAAATACATTAGGTGTGGCCAAACTACTGCCAGTAATCACAGGTTTCAAAGTAGCAGCCGTGTTATGCTCTAATAAATTTGTTAGTCTCTAAGGCCTGGTCTACACTATGACTTTAATTCGGATTTAGCAGCGTTAAATTGAATTAACCCTGCACCCGTCCACACAACGAAGCCATTTATTTCGAAATAAAGGGCTCTTAAAATCGATTTCTGTACTCCACCCCGACGAGCGGAGTAGCGCCAAAATCGATTTTGTCATTTCGAACTAGGGTTATTGTGGCCGCATTTCGATGGTATTGGCTTCCGGGAGCTATCCCACAGTGCACCATTGTGACCACTCTGGTGGATGGTAGGACACCTGACCACGCCATGCTTGCAGAAAGTAATCTGGTATCATTGCATGACAAAGCCTGGCAGCGTATGGTCCCGGTGTTTGCTGGCATTCAAGCAACAGCCGTTCTTTATCTTGCTGTGTAATCCTCAGGAGAGTGATATCGCTCATGGTAACCTGGTTGAAATACGGGAATTTAATTAAGGGGACAGAGGTAGCCGTTCCTACTGGGCTCTTTGCCTGTGGCTGAAAAGAAATCCTTCCCTGCAGTTAGCCAAGCGCGCGGGGGGGGGTATTGGCCCAGAGCATTTCGCGTTTGGCTAGCAGGGATCTTCCCTGATACCAGCCACGCGGTGGGGGGAGGGATAAAGCGATCATCCAGAGAATTGGATGGGGGGGTGGGGTGGTTAGTTTGTTTTCTGCTGCTGAAGGTTAACAGGAAAACCGCAGCACTCAACAGGCTTTGCTTGGTATGTGTGGAAAGGAGGGCGCAGAAGCCGAAAGACAATGGCTTACCATGGCCGCATGCAAACCGAATTCTGTTGCCCGGACCTGCGTCTGATCTCTAGCAGCAAAGCCACAGGCACTCAATATTAAGAGGCAAAATGCGACCTTGCACAGAAATCACATGTGCTATGTAATGTGAATAGTGTTGGTCACCGTGAAAGAGTATAAGCATTGTTCTGCAAAATGTATCTTTTCAAAAAATTCTCTCCTTTTTTCCCCTCCCTCCAGCAGCTGCAAATTCTTCAAGCCTCCCTCCTCCGTCCCGAAGGCCATCACAGATAAGGCGTCGGAAAAAGAAGATGCGAGACGATATGTTCGCAGAAATCATGGAATCCACCCGCAGTGATAGAGCTCATCTGAATGAGTGGAAGGACACGGTTTCAAAGTATAGGAAAGAAGCCAGTGAACGTGAGGACAGGAGGGACCAACGTGAGGACAGGAGGGACGCTCGAGATGAGAGGTGGCGGCAGGAAGATCAGAGGAGGCAGGATGCAACGCTGGGGCTGCTGCGTGAGCAAACAGACATGCTCCGACGTCTGGTGGAGCTTCAGGAATGGCAGCAGGATAACAGAGTGCCGCTACAGCCCCTGTATAGCCCCCCTCCCCCCTCACCATGTTCCATAGCCTCCTCACCCAGACGTGTAAGAATGCGGGGGGGGGAGGGGGAAAGACTCCATACACCTTCCCATTCCACCCCAGTGTACAGCCCAAGCGAAAGGCTGTCATTTTTTAAACCTTTTTTTAGTGGCCTTTTCCTTCCCGCTGATCCTCCTCCCAACCCCCACCCAGCTTCCCTCTTTTTATAATCTATTAATAAAGAATAAATAATTTTTAAACGATAGTGACTTTATTTGGTATGAAAGCAAGCTGGGGGAAGGGGGAGGGTGGGTTCCTTACAGAGAATGAGTCAATAAAGGGGGTGGGTTTTCATGAAGGAGAAAAACAGATATTTCACACTGTAGCCTGGCCAGTCTTGAAACTGGTTTTCAAAATTATTTTGTTAAATCGGTTTGTTTTAAAAGCACATCAGGCTTTGATAAATGTATTCTTCTTATGTATCTAGTGCATTTAAGATAGTTTTATTTATTTAATAAAAAATTAAACACTGTTTTTGCACATTTTTATTGAATTCCAATTTCCATCCAAATACAGCTTTACACATATCACAAGTAAAAATCCATCCAGTAAATTAGAAATGCATTAGTCACCATTTTCTAATATAATTTAAAAAAAAATTAGTAATCTGAATAAATGTATGCTAAGCTAAGTAAATATATATATAGATATAATGTACTATCCCGGTTAGCAAAAAGTATCAAATTTAGTGTAAAAGATATTTGCAAATCAACATGTTTTAATGGTTACCAACCACAAGAATCAACTTTTCTTTAGGAAGGTAATTAGAAAGTACACATGCAAAACAAGATTAAAATTAATTATTTAAATCAAGGTTTCCAGCTTACTGATTTAAATCATGATTAAAATTGGAGTTTAAAAATCAATCCACCCTCGTGACAATGCTCTCAAAGTACATGGTAAGAAACGTGAGCTTAAAAAAAAAGTGCTTTTCCCACAATTGCATTTGCATTCCCTCTTTATCTTCAGTAAAAGCGTGCAAGGAGAGGGGATAAAATATCAAGGGAGTGGAGACTTCTGGAAGAGGACTTTTTTTTTTTAAAGTAACTGACAAAATGAACACAGTAGGCATAGTTTCTCTCCACTTTTCGAAAGCTTGGAGGGATATGAGTAATCCCTGTTTCTGTGCTCCCATGTGTCCAAGTTGCTTAATTTTCTCTGCTGCTTCTATTATCAGCTTCCCTTCATCCCTCCAACAGTCTTTTATCCTTACCTCCAGGTAAATGAGATGTTCTTCAATCTTTTTTCCTCAGACAAGCAGTGCTGTACTGCATATTGGAGTAGAAGAGGTATTCCAGACAAAAAAAGTTCACAGATAAAATTAATGATTTATATAAAAACAAAGAACAGAGAAATAAAATAAGGTCCTTGGGGGCAGGGAGATTCTTGGTTTCTTTAATTAAAATGCAGGTCTTTTCCCATTGACTTCAATGAGTGACTAATAACCCTCCCCCACACACACTGTTTTTGCAATTTAAGGTAATTAAGCAGGTTTGAGTAAACACTTCACAACCATATTTTAATCAATCAATACACCACTTTTACATGTTTCAACACAAATTGGTAAATCACACTGACATAAAAACTGCCATTTGTCATCATCTTCACCTCAAAGGTGAAGGGGGTGGGGAAAGAACAAACAGGTTTGGCCCAAAGTGATGATAAATGTCTCCATTTCCAAGCACCTTTTTTTTTTTTAAAAAACCCATTTCATTAAAATGTATTCTCTGACTTTACTTATGAACTGTTTGGTGAATAATAAAATTAGCCATGAATGATTAAGAATTTCACATATAATAATAAAACTTTGAATATTATATATATCAAGTAGAGTGATTTGCTTAAGATCATGCAGCAAAACCAGGAACAGACACCCTGGAATAGGAGCAGCACAGACGTCTCAGCCCAGAGGAGGGGGCACTCTGGTGGCCTATCCTTCATGCCCTAATGTAAATAAAACTTAAAATCAAATTCTAGTCACGATTTTTGCAACAAAATTAGTTCCTGAAATACACATCTTGACCTTATTCAGCAAACCCAAGATTACTACTTTAAAGCAAATAAGAGTGGGGGAGAGAAGCAGTTTATTACAATATTCAATTGCAGTGGCAGTGTACTTCTATGCTTGACTTGGAAGGAATACACTAATTAATAAGAGGGCAGTTCAGTCTCTGTGCCAATTCACATCCTTGGCAGAAACTGCCAACATGGGTAAGAAACAGTATCAACTGTAGTGGTTTTGAGACATGGACAGCCACATATCAGAAACTAAAACTGTTACTACCAACTTATTTTACATAAGATGCCAAACATTCGTGAATAATGTTCAGCCACTACTGAATTGGGCCACTCAGGTGTATCTTACAGAGATCAACAGCCAAGCTTTTATATTTATCTGCAATTCTTATGCACACCATTAAGATATGACATTATTAAGGAATAATGCCATGCAATCAACTTAGGACAGGGGTCGGCAACCTACAGCACGCGAGCAGATTTTGAGTGGCACGCTGCCTGCCCGGTGAGAGGAGGAGGAGGAGGAGGGGCCGGAAAGCGCCACGCTGGGGGAAGAAGCGGGGGAGGAGGGAAGCTTGGCTGCCGCAGAACCAAGCTTCTGCCTCCGCAGGGGAGAGCGGGAGGGAGGGGGTCCCGGCCCCCCGTCCCACTCAGCCCCACCGCCCACCGCTCTCCCCTGCGGGGGCAGGAGGCAGAAGCTTGGTCCTGCGGCAGCCAAGCTTCCCTCCTCCCCCGTTTCTTCCCACAGCTTGGTACATTCCGGCCCCTCCTCCTCCCCTTCCCTCTCCCTGCCGGCGATGGCCCTTGTGAGGGGGAGAGGGAGCGGAGCAGAGCCGAGCGGCAGCGTGCTCGCTGCTCCGTAGAGGAGGCAGAGAGAGGTAGGCACGGGCCTGGGGGGAGGGGGTGGAACAGGGCATATCCTTCCTAGCCCCCTGCTGTGAGCCGCTCAGGGCAGGGGGCTGGGAGCACCCCCACGAGCCGAGCACCCCAGCCTCCTGCCCTGCATCCCCCACACCCTCCCCAGTGCTCTGTCCTGACCTCGAGTCGCCCCCAACACCCAGCCTTCTGCCCTGCACCTCAACACACCCCCAGCCCTCTGCCCTGAACCCCCCCACACACCCAGCCCAGACTTATAGAGAGAGACCTGCTAAAAAACGTTAACGTATTACCAGCACGCGAAACTTTAAATTAAAGTGAATAAATGAAGACTCGGCACACCAATTCTGAAAGGTTGCCTACCCCTGACTTAGGATAATATATGAAAGTAACATAAAACTGAAGGGTATCAAAACCCATTCAGCGTTCACAACCAAATACACTCTTCTCCCTTTCTGTACAACAATTATCTAAAACACCCTTTTACAACATTTCCCCAAACTCCCCTCTGCATTGATCTTGTAAGACATTTACCCTGTTTCTATTCTGCTCCAGTCAGAGTCCAAACCTCTTATTCAGATATCACTAAGCCAAAATGTGTAGCCACCCAAATCTATTCTTTCTTATTAAGACGTTTTCTTTCAAATAACCTTCATTCTCATGAAATCTGAGTAGGCTATTTCCAACGTTGAAGAACTATTTCACAGAAACAAAAATGTCTGTCTGAAAAGGATCCTGAGAAATCAAGTCCACCCTTCTGTGCTGATGCAGGACCAAGTAAACTTAGTCCATTCCTGACAGGTATGTCCCATCTATTCTTCAAAACCTCCATGGTGGGTATTCCACAACGTCCCTTGGAAGCCTATTCCACAGCAGCACTTATAGTACAGAAGATTTTCCTAATATCAAACCGAAATTTCCCTTGCTGCGCATTAAGAGCATTACTTTTTGTCCTATCTTTTAGTAGACATGGAGAACAACTGATCACTGTCCTCTTTATAACAACCCTTAACATATATGGAGACTGATACAAGGTCCCCCTCAAGTCTTCTTTTCTCAAGACTAAACGTGCCCAGTTTTTTTTTACCCTTTCCTCATAGGTCAGGTTTTCTAAACCTTTTATCATTTTTGTTGCTCTCCTCCTCTCCAATTTGTCCATATCTTTCCTTAAGTGTGGTGCCCACAACTGGACACAGTACTCCAGCTGAGATTTCATCAGTGCAGAGTAGAGCAGGACAATTATCTCCCGTGATTTACATATGGCACTATTAATACGCTCCAGAATGACAGACTTTTTTGGCACTGCATCGCATTGAGTCATTCAATTTGCGATCCACTATAATCATCAAATCCTTTTCAGGAGTACTACCACCTAGCCAATTATTCCCCATTTTGTAGATGTGCATTTATTTCTCCCTTCCTAAGTGAAGTACTTTGCATTTATCTTTATTGAATTTCATCTGGTTAAATTCTGATCAATTCTCCAATTTGTCAAGGTTGTTTTGAATTCTATTCCTACCCTTGAAAGTGCCTGCAACCCCTTCCAACTTGGTGTCATCTGCAAATTTTATAAGCATACTCTCCACTCCGTTATCCATGTCATTAATGAAAATATTGACTAGTACCAAATCCAGTTTTGACTCATGTGGGACCCCATGAGATATGTCCTCCTCGTTTAACAATGAACCATTGATGACTACTCTGAGTATGGTCTTTCAACCAGCTGTGCACCCATCTTATAGTAATTTCATCTAGACTGCATGTTCCTACTTTGCTTATCAGAATATCAGGTGGGATTGTATCAAAGGTCTTACTAAAATCAACTTTTGCTCTTCTACTGCTACCCCTCTATCCACCAGAACAATAACCCTATGAAAGAAAGTCATTAGATTGGTTTGGCATGATTTGCTCTTGACACATCCATGCTGGCTATTCCTTATAACTAGGGACGTCAAGTGGCTAAAAAAATTAATCTTGATTAATCACACTGTTAAACAACAGAATACCATTTATTTAAATAGTTTTTGATATTTTCTACATTTTCAAAAATATCGTTTTCAATTACAATACAGAATAAAAAGTGCACAGTGCTCACTATTTTATTATAAATATTTGCACTGTAAAAAAAAAACCGTAGTATTTTTCAATTCACCTAATATAAGTACTGTAGTGCAATCTCTTTATCATGAAATTTGAACTTACAAATGTAGAATTATGTACAAAAAATAACTGCATTCAAAAATAAAACAATATAAAATTTTAGAGCCTACAACTCTACTCAGTCCTACTTCTTGTTCAGCCAATTGCTCAAACAATTTTGTTTACATTTGCAACAGACACGGTAAACAAGAAGAGGGCAGCATTATCACTAAAGATTCATATATCCCATCATGCTTCAACCAACATTCCAGAGGACATGCGTCCATGCTGATAGCGGGTTCTGCTCAATAACCATCCAAAGCAGTTCAGACCGACATGTAAATTTTCATCCATCTGAGTTAGATGCCACCAGCAGAAAGGTTGATTTCTTTTTTGGTGGTTCGGTAGTTTCTGCATCGGAATGTTGTTCTTCTGAAAGCATGCTCCACACCTCGTCCCTCTCAGATTATGGAAAGCACTTCAGATTCTTAAACCTTCGGTCGAGTGCTGTAGCTATCTTTTGAAATTTCACATTGGAATTTGGTACCTTCTTTGTGTTTTGTCAAATCTGCAGTGAAAATGTTCTTAAAATGAACAACATGTGCTGGGTCATCAGTAGAGATTGCTATTACATGAAATATACGGCAAAATGCAGGTAGAGTAGGAGACATACAATTCTCCCCCAAGGAGTTCAGTCACAAATTTAATTAATGCGTTTTTTTTTTAAAAACGAATGTCATCAGCATGGAAGCATGTCCTCTAGAATGGTGGCCTGAGCATGAAGGGGCATACGAATGTTTAGCATATCTGGCACATAGAAACCTTGTGATGCCAGCTACGAAAGTGCCATGCGAACACCTGTTCTCACTTTCAGGTGACATTATAAATAAGAAGTGGGCAGCATTATCTCCCATAAATGTAAACAAACTTGTTTGTCTTAGCAATTGGCTTAACAAGAAGTAGAACTGAGTGGACTTGTAGGCTCTAAAGTTTTACATTGTTGTTTCTGCGTGCAGTTATGTAACAAAAAAAATCTACATGTGTAAGTTGCACTTACACAATAAAGAGAGTGCACTACAGTACACCTCTACCCCAATATAATGCGGTCTGATATAATGCGAATTCGGATATAACGCGGTAAAGCAGCGCTCCGGGGGACAGGGCTGCTTTACCGTATTGTATCCGAATTCGTGTTACCGCAAGCGGTTCCTCTGCGCCCCGCTATTACTTGCTGCGGCCCACCCCAGGGCCCCCTCGCCCCAGCTCACCTCCGCTCCATTTCTCCCCCCTCCCTCCCAGGCTTGCCGCACCAATCAGCTGTTTAGCACGGCAAGCCTGGGAGGGAGAAGCGGAGCTGAGCGGTGTCTCATGGGAGGAGGAGGAGGAGGAGCAGAGGTGAGCTGGGGCAGGAGCGGTTCCTCTGTGCCCCCCCCCCTTACTTGCTGCGGCCCCCTGCCCCAGCTCACCTCTGCCTCCTCCCACGAGCGCTCCTCCCACAATCAGCTGATTGGCACCGCAAGCCTGGGGGGAGAGCGGAGCTGCGGCGCACTCATGGGAGGAGATGGAGCGGAGGTGAGCTAGGGCGGGGGGGGGGTCCCGGGGAGGGCCGCAGCAAGTAATGGGGGGGGGGGCGCAGAGGAACCACTCCCCATTCCAGCTCATCTCCGCCTCCTCCCGAGTACGCCACCGCTGCTCCGCTGGCCCCCTTCCAGGCTTGCCAGGCCAAACAGCTGATTGGCGTGGCAAGCCTGGGACAGGGAGGGGGGAAGCTGGGGCAGGAAGCGGTAAAAGCGGTTCCTCTCTCTACCCCGATGTAACGCGGTCTCACCTATAACATGGTGAGATTTTTTGGCTCCCGAGAGGCGCGTTATATTGGGGTAGAGGTGTACTTGTATGAGGTGAATTGAAAAATACTATTTCTTTTGTTTGCCATTTTTACAGTGCAAATATTTGTAATAAAATAATAATATAAAGTGAGCATTGTCAGCTTTGTATACTGTGTTCTAATTGAAATCAATATATTTAAAAATGTAGAAAAATCAAAAATATTTAATAAGTTTCAATTGGTATTCTATTGTTTAACAGCGCAATTAAAACGACAATTATTCACGATTAATTTGTTTGAGTTAATCGCATGTGTTAACTGTGATTAAATCGACACCCCTACTTATAACCCTATTATCCTCCAGGTTCTTACAAATTGATTATTAATTTGTTTCAGTATCTTCCGGGTATTGAGTTAGACTGACTGGTCCATAATTGCCCAGGTCCTCTTCCCCTTTTTAAAGATAGGCATTTGTTTGCCCTTCTCCAGTCCTTTGGGACTCATATGTGCTCCATGATTTCTTAATGATCATTGTTAATGGTTCCAAAACTGCTTCAGTTAGTTCCTTAAGTAGCCTAAGATGAATTTCATCAGGCCCTGATGACATGAATACATCTAACTTGCGTAAGTATTCTGTAACCTGTTCTTTCCCTATTTTGGTTTGCATTCCTTCCCTCTTGTCAATATTAATTCTATTGAGTATCTAGTCACCATTAACCTTTTTAGTGAAGACTAGAGGCAAAATAGACAAACATCTCAGCCTTCTTGGTGTCATCAGTTATTAGCTCTTTCCCACTAACTAGAGGGCCTACAATTTCCTTCATGTTTCTCTTGTTCTTAATACAGTTAAAAGACAATAAGCAGCAGATCTTTATGTCCCTTGTTAGGTGTAACTTTTGTGCTTACCCTTTCTGATTTGTCTCTACATGCTTATGCTATTCTTTTGTATTCTTCCTTAGCAAATTTGTCCATGTTTCGACTTTTTTTTTTTTGTAGGATTCCTTTTTCATTTTCAAGTCATTAAAGAGCTCCTGCTGTAGTCATATTAGCTTCTTACTATATTACTATTCTTCCTATCTTTCCTTTGCATCAAGATAGTCTGCAGTCGTGCCTTTACTATTGTCTCCTTGACAAACTGCCAGATCTCCTGAATTCCTTTTTCCCTTAGATTTTCACCCCATGGCACTTTACCTACCAATTCTCGGAGTTGGTTAAAATTTACTTTTCTGAAGTCCATTATCCTTGTTCTGTTGCTTTCATTCCTCCTTATGTGTACAATCATGAAATCTATTATTTTATCATCACTTTGCCTTCCACCTTCAGATTGGCAACCAATTCCTCCATATTAATCAGAATCCACTCTAAAATGGCTGTCCCTCTGGATACTTCCTCCACTTTCTGAAACAAAAAATTGTCCCCAACACATTCCAAGAACTTATTGGAAATTTTGTGTTTTGCCATATTACTCTTCCAACAAACATCTGGGTAGCTAAAGCTCCCCACTACTAACAAGTCTTGCATTTTGCATAGTTCCATTATTTCTTCTAAAAAATTCCTAATCCACCTCTTTTTCCTTATTTTGTGGTCTGTAGTAGACTTCCTACCATGACATCACTCCTATTTTTTACCCCTTTAATCTACACCCAGAGACTTGACTGGTCTGCCTCTCACCTCTTTCTGAACCCCAGAACAAGTGTCTATCTCCTTGACACATAATGCAACATGTCCTCCCTTTTAATCCTGCTTGTTCTTCCTGAACAAGCTATACTCTTCTATACCAATATTCCATAGCTGAGAACGGAAAACTGGTCTACTGGTAATAATGCTAGCCTGGAACTCAGGAGAGCCAGGTTTAATTTTCTGCTCTGCCACAGACTTCCTGGGTGTCTTTGAGTGAATTACTGAGTTTCTCCTTACCTCAATTCATCTTCTGCAAAATGGGGATACAGGGTATTCCAATCAATCAATCAATGAGTATGAGGTGCTAAACACTACGATAGTGGGGGCCATAAGTATTTTAGATACCTAGTTTTCACACACTCATACAATACACCATAAAAACCCAAACTAAAAAAAATGAAAAAGTTTTGCAACATCCCTATCACTGAATGTTTGTGTGCTTCTAGTCGATACTCCAAGAAAGAAATCAGACTCAAAATTTAATTTAATTCCAAATTCTACATGCAAAATTAATCCATAAACCCAATAATTCATGAGTGGAAAAGCACAACATGGTGCTAGCCTTCCACAAGGTGCTTTTAAGTAGCGATGATATTTTTATGATATACATACTTTATGATGGCTATCTATGGAATTTGAATCAGAAACATGTAGCATCGTAAGTAAAGCCATTTATTTGGGGAATAAAAGATAGATTTACATGGGTATGAAATGTGGGAATGTCCATAAGCAAAAGTGTTTTGTCCTTATTCAGGCACTAATTCGTTTATGTAATGTAAATTAAGGCATCTGAAAAATGATCCCCATACTTAAACTAACATCAAACATATTAAATAGTCCCAATATTGCTATAAACAAGTTATATATTCTAAAACTGAATAATGTAGGAGAACAAAGTCTGAACCTAATTCTGGATGAAAATATTGGACTTAAGATACTTCAGACCATGCAGCCAGCATACACATGTGGAGTCAGGTCCTAGACATACACAAGCCAAAAGGACAGAACTTCTAAAATGTGTCAAGATTGGTTCAGGGGCAGGGGGTGTCATCCATAAAAGGATGGACTGAAAGCGGGCCTCTTCCTGTTCTGCCCATACCACCATCACTTTGCTTTTCAGCAGTTCATAAGAGCTTCCCACTCCTTCCTTCCTTCCTCTGGACAACAGATACCACCTACCCTCACCCTTTCTATTTACTCTTCTAGTTTTTTTCCCTATATTCACCTGATAAGATTCCCTGAATGTTCTCTCCCTATGGATCACTGGCGAGGACAACCCTTGGAAACATGTGCTGCCTCAATGGTTTGGTCAGCAAATCATATGGTGGGCTCAGCTGATGCCTTGGAGCTATGAGCTGCAATGGCTGATTCTCCTACCCCAGTGTCTCATCATCCACCTTAGGGACAACAGTATGATTAAGACTAGGGCTCCTCCTCCACCTGAAATAGCATTGGGCAATTCTGAATCCCTTCTTTCCACTGATTGGGCTGTATGGTCTGAGCTGCTGCCATGCAAATGTCAGAGGACACATATCCACCAGGCAGTAAGGACATTAGCTGATTAAGCTAAAAGCCAGACCCTGAAGCCCAAAAGTATTTCCTACGACAACACTGAACTCTTTCATCATGATGATGGGCAGTTCTGAAACACAAGAACTTATCCATTTAACATGAACACTATCACAGTTCAGGTCAACAGCACCTGTATTCCCTATTTATGGTTCAGCAATGACACCCACTCCAGGCTGCTCAGCCATCACCTCTCTTGGGTGGAGGTGCATCTCTCTGCATTCCCACCAGACTACACAGTTCCCTGACTACACTATGATATCCCCAGCAAAAGACAGTCTACCTAACAAGGCCTACTTTGTGCCTCTCTTCAGAGATGGTACACAGTGTAATTGCCACAGTTAAGTTACTGCACCGTTCTTTCTGCACCGTTCTTTCTAAGCAAGCACATTAATCTTTAAGGTAAAAGCATTACAGTGAAAACATACTAAAACCAATAAAATAACCCACACGCATGCTAGTATGCTTACCAGATCGCACGGCCCCATTTCCACAAGCATGATGGTCAGTGTCAGTCCTTCCAACCCTTCCCCTAAGGACTGGGGCCCTCCGCTGGGACAGAAGATCCTGTCCGTATGCTGGATCAGAAAGAAGGCCCCGAGTCAGTTTAAACTCAGGTTATTTATCCAAAAGTTCTTTCTTTGTCTGTAGGTCTCAGGAGCATCCAGTTTGAACCAGTGAACCTCTCTCCAGGCAGCGGTAGCACTCTGGAGTTGTTACAACTGAGTTTATTTGCTTAACTACCCCCTATTGTACTTAGTTCCTGGAGGCCTGTGGTCCATCTCCTCCACAAAATTACATACAATCCTTTAGTAGCAATAAAAATTTGCATTTTTAGAACAATCAACTCGTAAAAAAATTAATTCAATAAAATGTTACTCAATTCATTAAGATTTGTCCAGGATACTGTCGTATCTGTCACAAACATTTCTACATGTATTGAGAAGAGGTGCTCTGGTATGCTGCTGGGGTATCCAGCTAAGCTTAAAGCTAGTAGCACTGGTAAATTTTGGCAGCAAGTGTGCAGATCCATTTTATCAAGGAAGTGACAGGGGTGAGGGCTGATTCAACGCAAAAGATCAGGAGGCTGTGGTCAAGCACTTTCACTATGATTTAAGCTCTGAGAAAAAGGGTTGGATTCATTATACTAACAGGTTAAATGATTTCTTTAGGAAGGTGTCTGCCCAGAATTCTGGGCTGTGAGCAGAAGCTCTAATTCAGCCTTGATTTTAATTAGATGGTTTAAATCAATAGGATTATATTATGTTTGGGATTTCAGCATCAAAAGGCAGGCAAGTTAGTGACAGCCTGAAGCAGATGTTACCTGCCCTTCCCCCATTTTGCTGTTGCAAGGACAAGTTGCCCTCAGAAATTATCCTATTTAAGTTTGTATGTTTAAATAAAGTTGCAGCCATTTGGCCAAATTCCAAGTATGTCTGTCTTTATTGACCCCTGCCATTCACAATGCTTTATCTTTCATTTATGACTGAAAAATAAGGGCATTTCATTTCCCAGAAATGTTAAACTACGCCAACACCATCCTGTTGAAAAATACTTTTTTGCCAAGTTAAACATTAAAATGTGTACAAATAAATAGCACCACTTTTCAAACAAGCTGACTACCAATACTTTAACAGCATTCTGACAAGGTTTTTGTACACTTGACACAAATTACAACATTAACTACAAGTTACACATATTTTCACAAACAGATAGTTTTTTGGATCAGATAAGTGGCAGTATGTGGAAGATTTGACATTTAGAAGTCTTCTACTTTCTAAAGTGGTGCCAGAATTGTCAGACAAGTCATGCAATACCAGAAGGCAGGATAAGTGTGGCCAGAGTAATTCTAAGAGCGATTCGTGGTTGCCATTCGGTAGATATGGAAATGACTGGCTCATGAACTATTTGACTGTCCAGTTGGCTTCAACGGCAAGGGGCTGAAACATACTCATCTCTCCCACCTCCTTGATGTGATAAATACTCTTTCACTATGAGCCCAAATTAATATATTATGCTACTTCAACAGCAAACAAGCATCCTTTTTAATAAATAATTCTTTTACATTTTTGTAATTAAGCTAGTACATTTTAAAGTATAAGCAACTGTTCTATCTAAATAAAGTCCAATTATAAGTAATGTATTAAGGCACAGTACTTGCTACACTGTCAAGGACAATTAAACAAGATTCCTAACATTGTTTTGAGTGATTGGTTTAAGAACCACACACTAAATTGGCAGTACACAACTGAAAAGTAGGCTGCATCTTATTAAAGGAAATAAAGGGATTTAAAAATACCTCTAAGAACAGTAAAATATGTCAGATTTTTATACAACACTAAAGTAGGAAGAGTTCATTTACCCCAACCTTAAAAAAATTATTTAAGCTTCAAAAGGGGCTTTTTGTTATATATTTGTACGGTGCTTAGTATAATAAGGTCCTGATTCATGATTGGGGCCCCAAGTGTTGCAACACCACCAATTACAAAATAATAATTGCAGCACCTAAAATTAAATTTAAAATATTTCATTTTCCTCAAGCTTTCACTTGCAACAAACCTTTTCAAAAAAGGGGGTTCAATAATGTTGACAGAGTTCTTTAAACCGTGCATTTGATGAAAGATGCTCAATTAGCAGCCCCAAAGAAACAAGTCTTCTATTTATCCACGTAACAGATCCTGTACAAACAGCAGTATACAAGTTTCTTACTCTATCTAGCTAACATATCTCAACCTTGACCTGGAGGGATCACCTTCAAGGGTAAGAAGATAATTCAATTCTTGACTTCTCTGCCAATCTGGTGGTGAATTTTGCAATTTGGACCCTGGACTGTGAACAAGCTTATTTCACATAGGCTACTAAATAATCAGATAGTAACAACTTTAAGTCACTACTATCCTGTGCAAGATTAAGCCCTCTCTTTTCTACCTTTCCCCGCATTTTGTCTGATCTTTTCCTCTCCTCTTCGCTTCAGGCATTCCTTTCTTTCCTCCTCCTTTTCATTCTCCCCAACTCCTAAAGTGCTTCTAACATTTGCATTTAGAGTGTCCAATGAATTTCTTGTATCTAAGAACAGAAGAGACAAGAAATAAAAAAGACAATCTTCGATTATGATTGCACGACCAGGGTTCAGTATCATGGGGAATAAACTCTGTTTATGAAACAGATTCCATTAGTGTCTTCTGATGTAAGAGCCCCCAAGACTACAATCTAGACAAGTTGTGGGCAACCTGTGGCCTGTCAGGGTAATCCGCTGGCAGGCCACGAGACAATTTGTTTACATTGACCGTCCGCAGGCACAGCCACCCGCAGCTCCCAGTGGCCATGATTTGCAGTTCCAACTGGAAACTGCCATACCTGCAGACGCCCAATGTAAACAAACTGTCTCATGGCCCACCAGTGGATTACCCTGACTGGCCGCAGGTTGCCCACCTCTGATCTAGACCATAAAAGAGACCTTTTACATATTCCCTGGAAGAACTGAAGAATATTGGAAACAATTCCAGTTCAGATCTAATTTTGCTTTTCATATCAAGCAGCGAAATGCACTCACTTGTACACACAGTTTTTTTTTTGTAAATCACTGATGTCTTAATATTTTCTTATATATAGCCTTTATTTCTCAATTCCCACCTCTGGTCAGGGTGGACTGATTTAAATCAAAGAAATTAAATTAACAAGCAGGAAACCCTGATTTAAATAATCAATTTTAATAGTGTTTTGCATTTGAGCTTTAGTTATTTTCCCCCCAAAAAGTTCATTTCATTAGTTGGTAACCATTAAAACATGTTATTTGTAACACAATAAAGCCTATTAAATTTGGTGCTTCTATTTGCTAATCAAGCGGATAAATATGTACAGATATAATGTAAGTAACTATATAATTTAAATTACATTTATTCAGATTCTTAATTTTTACACTGTTAGAAAATGGTGAATGATGCATCTTTTATTTAATAAATGATGATATTTTACTTATGGTTTGCGTCAAGCTCTATTTGGATGGAAATTCAATTCAATTAAAATGCACTAAAACAGCATTTAATTTTTTTAAAAAATAAACCAGTCTTTAATTGATTAAAAAATTGATTTAAATAAAAAACTGGTTTTTTTTTAATAAACTATTTTAATCTATCCTACTTCCAATGCTATACTTGAAGTGGAAACCCAAGGGACAAAGGGTTCCCGCCTTATGCAAAAGATATATAAAGGGGTGGAACAGAACAAAGGGGAGGGAGGAGCCATCATGAAGAATCCCCTAGCTATCACCTGAGCTGGAACAAGAGCTGTACCAGGGGAAAGAATTGTGCCCAGGCCTGGAAGGTGTCCAGTCTGAGAAAAAACTTACTGAAGCATCTCTGAGGGTGAGATTATCTATATTCAGGTTGATTAGACAGATTTGCGCATTTTATTTTATTTTACTTGGTGACTTACTCTGTTCTGTCTGTTACTACTTGGAACCACTTAAATCCTATTTTCTGTATTTAATAAAATCACTTTTTATTTAGTAATTTACTCAGAGTATGTATTAATACCTGGGGGAGCAAACAACTGTGCATATCTCTCTATCAGTGTTATAGAGGGCGAACAATTTATGAGTTTGCCCTGCATAAGCTTTATGCAGGGTAAAACGGATTTATTTGGGTTTAGACCCCATTGGGAGTTGGGCATCTGAGTGCTAGAGACTAGCACACTTCTGGGAGCTGTTTTCAGGTAAACCTGCAGCTTTGGGGCAAGTGATTCAGACCCTGGGTCTGGGTTGAAGCAGACGGGAGTGTCTGGCTCAGCAAGACAGGGTGCTGGAGTCCTGAGCTGGCAGGGAAAACAGGAGCAGAGGTAGTCTTTGCACATCGGGTGGCAGCTCCCAAGGGGGTTTCTGTGATCCAACCCGTCACAACAGCCTTAAAGAAAATCAAGCTTCACAGAAGAGGTGGTTGTTCTGTTTCAGGGTCAACAAAAAAAATATGAAATAGATTTCTGTAAATACTTCTGCATCTGTACTCAAATGACTCTAAGCTCCTGAAAACTTTTAGTGTTGACAATGGTCAGTGACCGTTTCCTTCTCAAGAATGGTAGAAGGGGAAAAGCTTCTCCAGTAGAGGAAAGAACAGAATAGTGTAACTCTGGATGTATACTTGTCACATACATGGTCAATGATGTACCTTCTTATATATGGGCAACCACCTACACTCATCTAAAAAGGAGATCTCTAATGTATTACTAGGCCCCAGAATTCACCAAAGAATTGTACTACAGAATTTAAACGTTTTATTTACAATAGAAACATTTACATTTCTAGTCCTTATGGTTGTGAAGAAACTCAAATATGAACAGTGTAACCAATAAAGCAATGTCTTTGGGATCATGTACAGAAGGCCTAAAATGGTAGCTGTAAGAGGTGTTTAATGACCCACCATTCATAGTGATGTGGGTGTACACTACTGAAAATATTAACAATGTAAGTAATGTTAACTTGAAATACCAATACTTTTAGCAGAAACATTAAACAAATGTGCTTATCCCAAGCCTTCCCTGGCGCCAAAAACATAAATGGCCTCCATCCAAACACCACAACCTACTGCTTTCTCCTAACAAATTCTAAGTTATCAATACATTGTACATACATTTTACATTGACAACTGAAAATTATGGGGCAGATAGAAATTTTAATATAGAAATAAACAAATTGTGTGTTGATTTTATTTTTCATATTTAATTCCATAAACCTCCATTTTTAATTCTGCTAGATCTTCCACAGAATTTTGAGTCTGATGTACAAATGTGTCATACAATTTATGTCCAGTTAGCCAAAGAGTACAAAAAGCTTTTAACATAAGGTTATTCTGGAGCTCAAAATAATATGAATCAGCAGAGACTTACTACAATAGCTTGGAGCTTAAAATGACAGAAGGGAGAAGCACTGTTTTGAATTTCAGCTTGAAGAATCAGTACGATGTGTTTCACATCCCCTTCAAAAGTAAAGGGCATGGAATACTGTGCCACTCCTACTGACCCATTCAGTAAGAATTCAACACAGGTAATTATGTCAGCCCATTTCATAAGATTCTTGCTGCAAATGGGTGGAAATGCCACAAGGATGCTCTACCAATATCTGTAGGTCACAAATCCAGCAATGCCAAAAACAGAATCAGTTACAGAAAAATATGTTTAGAAATAAATCCAAGCAAGAACTGTGTACGTAATGGCATAGCCACGTATTCAAAATCTCAGACTAGACTCTTTTGGATGGTCAATGGCGTGCTCTTGCCCTCAACAAAACACATCACTGCTCATACTTGATCTCACTGTTGCCTAAAATGTATGCCCATATATACAATGGGGCAATCTATACCACAGCAGCATTATACAGATGGGTATGAGCCACATGACCCAATTCCTGCTGGAATGCAGGAAACGATAAGCACCTTTCCCTTTAAGGATGATCAAATAAAATGGTCCGTGAATATTAAAGTGAAATTAACTCTTTGTTAATAAATGTTTTACGAACATGTTGGAGTCAGTTGGTAGCATCATCATTATGTAATAGCTGCCAAATGTGGGTACAGAGTGGGAAACTTAACAATATTATGGGATGGCCCAGGGAATAAATCCAGTTATAAACTCTGAGTTGATTTTGGCAGAAAGTAAAGAGAGGCTTACTTCAAAGTCATGTTTTATATTCACAGAACAAAGTTAGAATTCAATCTTCTTACTAAATAGTTTATAAATCAGATTTAGATATGCTTAGTTAGAAAATTGCAACAACACAAATTAAGTTTTGTCATAAATTTTAGAGAATAAATAAATATATTTTTAAAATGTTTTCTATAAAATTACAGATTATAATCAGGATTACTGGTTATATGTTAATACCCCACCCAAAGAGGTACCTGAACCTGGGCTTTGACACCAGAAATACTCTGAAAGACAATAAATTAAGTACCACGAACTGCTTCAAAGGGCCAGCAGGCCCAAAGATCCATCACTTTCTGGGACCACAGGGCTTTGGAAATAGCCAATATTTAATACACTACAAGAAAGTAATTTAGATTAATAAGTGAACCATAAACCTAAGAAGTGAACCATAAACAACAAAAAAGAAAACCGGGGGAGGGAGGGGGGAAGGAGAGACACACAATTGTTTTCTTTATTCTCTACTTGATCTGCTCAATTAGCAAAAATAAATCCTATTTTCTCAACAATTAACTAAATTTCACAAGAAAAAACAAGATTTCCCAGGGTAGTTTGGGGCAGGAAGCAATAGTAAATCATTTTCATAGTCAATTATTCCCTTAATAAATATGGGATTCTAAAAAGGTTTGCTATTCTGTCCACATGAAACAATAAGACAGAAGCCCCTTGAAAAATATGAATCCTGAGACCAACTTCTCAGATATTAAAGCAATACTTTATTTTAATTTTTTTAACTGAAAAAGATTTCCCTTACTTAAGAAACAAGTGTTGCCCATGGTGGGCTCATCAGTTATTCAAAAGAAAACGTCAAACCAAGTTCACAATAGCCCAATTTAAACATTTTTAAAGGCAACATTAGGAGCATAGCAATCTGAATAATAAAGGGGGAATTTAGCCACAATGTGAGAAAACCAAATGCCCATTGCAAATTAACTTCTGAAGTCCTTAGAGAGGTAAAAATTATACATAATAGTGACTTTGGAATTTAGCTGCAAGAATGAATGAATTATACTTGCAAGAAAATAAAACTGTCCCTTTTTCTCTGTCTCCCATAAAGATGCACCCATTTCTCATTTCATGTGAGTTATTTTATATTAATCCTGAATCAGAGTGAAAATCTTGCTGCAATATAGAAACCAATGGAGCTTGCATGTCAGGGAATCCTGTTCCATCAGAAAGTATCAGGAAATGCTGTTTTATGAGTTTTGCTCATAAGACTCTGTAGAACTGTTTTCTGCTAACTGTTCCATTAAAGTGACATACTGTAGTTTGAATCAGAATGTAAGTCGTGCAGTTATTCATTTCTACATCCCATCAAGACATTGTTTCTCATGTGATATATTATGTACATATAATTCAATAATATGGGACTTAAACCAAATTACATGTTGTTTGTACCATGTTAAGAGCAATATTTAATTGTCACAGACTACTTTCATAGGCCTTTCAACTAAATTGCAGTCATTATTCTAAGCAGTCCATGGAATCACTAGTCTTTCCACACACACACACACACACACACACCCTTCTTTTTCTTTATGTTCACTCCCCTAAACCAAGTGCATCGGGCCAAAATTGATTAGTTTAATTTAGTGAAACTACATTCTCTGTATTACAGTTGGATGGAAATAATACTAACAGATACAGAACGTTTCTAAAATGAAGACAAAGTTATCAATTTCAATTTATTTCTTTTAACATGCACAAAAAATAAGGGGCACCTTTTGGTGGACATCACTGTAGCAACAGGTCTTTCATACAAAGATACTACCTAATCAAGATTAAAAACACACATGATCTAACATAGTGTTAAACCCACATAGAATAATTGAAAACTAAAAATAAAAAGCCCTAGCTTCTCCTCCCACACAAACTTTGGCAGCCACTAACAAGTTCATTATAAGGCAAATTTTCCAATTATATTTTAATATCAAAGCTCAGAATCAGAGTTCAAGCATTCTTAAAAAATAAAAACAGCATCAGCAAAACAGTGATATGATTCTTTTCTTGAGGCAGACTGAGCTGTATATTTCAATCCTCTAAATATGTATCTTAATCATGTCCAATGCATATCTATTAAGGAGGAGCACAGGGTTGGGACATCTTACCAGCAATACTCTTTACTCTCACATTGCATTACATTAATCCTTTTGTGGCAGGACTTGGATTTTCCTGTATGACATCCATTGCCAGCATTAGATGCACTTAAACCACTGGCACCGAACAATTAAAAATAGACTTGCACAAAACTCAACTAAACCTCGACTGCTCTATCAACAATATCTGCTCAAAATATTCTATGATTCCATAACAAGTATTTCTCTTTTTCACATAACACCATTGCTTAAAATATTTAAACTATGAAAAAAAAATCACCCTTCAAATATTAGTAACTTTTAGTTGAATAAGTATAGCTAAAGAAGACTCAGACCGCTCATCCAGTCAATCACTGCCTTCTTACAGGACACTAACTTCCATTACCTAATCCAGATAACAAAGCATGTCTAATGTGTGTTCATCATTTTGACCATTACTCTGATTTCACCTCTTTCATAGGCTTGCAACATTAAACTTCTCATTGCACTCAAAATCCATTTCTAGCCTTATTGCTAGTAAGAACATTGTATAGTCATTCCTTTTTTTTTCTTGGATTAATCCATAAACATTCAAATATTAAGAATTTTACCACAAATTCCTAAATTGAGCAGATTAGGCAATTAGAAACATGGGCTGAACTTGTTCTCAACCCACCTCACCATGCCTAGGTATTTCCGGGGTCCCACTGCTCTCCAATTACAACTCTTAGGTAAATGAACTATATTGGCCTTGAAATGGCATTTCCTCATTTTGATTAGGTTTAATCCAATGCTTGTTGGTTCTGTAGTCTGACATTTAATGTACACGTGAAGTAGTAAAGTGTTATTTTAGCAGGGAAATCACAACTGAAAAGTGAAAGTTTTTTTACAGGAAAAAACAATTGTATATGGCAGTTATTAGGATGTACTTTTATACTGTTTAACTACTGTTTCATAACAGAGCATATGAGGCTAGCAATAACCACCACCACCACTTGCTAAATATAAATATTTAAAACCTGTGTTCAGGAAGAGTAAAACAAATCATGTGAATTTATAATTACAGTGATTTAAGATGATTTTCACCAAACATACATGTTTTAACTATAATTATCTTCTGTATTTTCCTTTGTTATGATGTCAAAATAAAGACGATTAGGCTAAATATGTGCAGCAGCACACGGAGGAGGAAGCAGAGCCTGGCTTGCTTCAGGTATCACTGCTGCACTTCAGTCTCCAACTGCATCTCACACAATACACACAGAGGCCAACAGCTGCTAATAGCCCAATACTGATTTTTAACTTTCCTTTCCCTTTCTGACAAAATATGCATTTAGATTCTTTATAACTATATATTTTCCCCAAACACTAATCTCTCATTGGCTTCACGATCCTGCATAATGTGCATACAAATGCATTATGTGCATACAAACTCAAAGGTCACGGCTGCTTCCTCTACTGTTTACAACCTCTTTTGCAGGGTCCCCCAAATCATATCGTTCAAGTTACTTATAATTTCCAGACATGTAAACACAATGGCCATCTGGGAGAAGAGGAGTTGTGTTCCCATATCCCACATTAGTGGGTTCAACATATGAAGGGGGAGGGAGTTACGCTTTCCAATTCCTCATTCTCCGGATACTGCTCCAGATTTGTGCACTGCCATCTCTCCCCTTCCCCGCCAGCTCCACCTTTGTTCACTGCACCCTTCCCTCTCAGCTCTGTGCGGTATGCACCCGGCAGACACCCCCATATGTGCATAGTCCCCGTACCTCACCTATGCCCCCTTCCCGCCTCAGCGCTTCTGGTCCTTGGGCCTCGTCCCTCCTCTAAGCTTGTGGCCCCGGCTCTCCCCCAGCCCTATCCCCCAACCGCAGCAATAGCCCCAGCACCAGCCCTTCCCCGCCATCACCCCCTCCCCACCTCTCTCCCCCAAGTGCCCCCAGGCCCTGGCCCTCTCGCACTCACCGAGCTTGCCGCGGGACTCCTCCAGCTTCTGGATCTGGTTCTCCAGGAAGAGCACGGCCACCCCGAACGTCAGCACCGCCAGCAGCTGCAACTTGGGCGGCAGCATAATCCTGAGCAGCCCCATGAGCAGCAGCAGCAGCGCCGCCCGCCCGGGATCACGACATAACGTGGGGCCCGGCCGGAGAGGCCGAGGGGAGCCTCAGCCGGGCCGCAGGGACGCAGCGCGCGAGGGTGGCAGTGAGCTCGCACGAAGGGACACACACAACTCTCACATCCCTCCCGAGGCCCCCCAGCCAGCACTGTCTCAGCCACCCCCCGCGCCAGCCCGCCCCTCACCAGCCTCACTCCGCGGCCGCCCGCCAGCCAGCCCAAGCCCCTCCCCCCGCCTGCGTGCGCTGCTCAGCAACCGAACGCCCAACCGCGCACACGCCCACCAAACCCCACCATTGACTAGCAAAACACACGCTCTACCCACGGCCCCTCCGCCATTGGGCGGTATCCCCGGCGCCCCACCCTCTCCCCATCCCATTGGCCGATCAGTCCAATACACCGCCCACCAATGCTCCACCCCAATAAAATGGAGGTACGGACCTGGCGCCCCTCCCACACGCGTTCCTTCTCCATTGGATACCTGTTCTGAAGTCCGGCCCACATATCTATATATTATTGGGCATTGGCACCGCGGCAATCAGCAAAATCGCAGCGCCATTGGTTAATCTGGTTGCCAATCTTCAGGACTGTAGGTCTGGGCGCTGTTGAGCTGTAGGTTATAAGAAGAAAAAGGACCCGTGTGGGGTTACCACGTTGATGCCTGATTACAGTTCCTACATGATATCTCCAGCTACATTCTAAACCCCTTCCCTGGATAGGGCCAGGTAGCTCCGCTTCAGATTCTCTACATAAAGAGCCCTGGGATAATCTTTTCCCTGGGCGGTGTAAGGGTCCTACTCGTACATTTTGCTTCCTTCGACGTAGGCAGTGAAGGGTCACCCTACGAGGGTGGGGTCTTGAGAGCAGCCTCCCGGCGGCGGCGCTGACAGAGCAGCTCCGCACTAAAATGGCGGCCGTTACAGGATTAACGGCTCTGGGGCGCTGGCCACTTTGGTTCCTGGCCGTGCTGCAGGCGGTGAGGGCAGCTTCCAATCTGGTTGGGCTCGAGGGAGAGGGCTGCCGTGGGTACCCCTTCCTAGGGAGGCTAAAGCCCATAGGGCCTGGCGGGCAGCGAGCCGCCGGCTGGGGCGGGGGCAGCGAGTGACAGAGAGACGTGGCTTAGCGGCCGGGGCGGCTCTTTTCATGCTTGTCCTTTCTCCCATAACTGGCACCCGCACGTTCCCCTTCTCTCTCCCCCCCCCCTCCCCGTTATTTCCCCCTGCTCCCGCCTGTGCCGTTTTCTCTTCTGGTCCCTGCTAGAAAGCGGCGGTGCTGATGCCCCGCCCGCGGGGAGGGCTTGATCCTGCACTGGCTCACGCCCGTGGTAGATACGGTTTAGGAGGGTGGGTGGCTCTGATGTGGTTTTGAGAGGTAGAGTCTCTCCTCTCCGGGTTACCCTCTCGGCTCTAACCTGGGTTGACTATAACTAACAAGTTGCTGCTCTGGAGGCTGGACGGTAACTCGGGAAACGAGTGAGCTGGTCTTCTCCTTTCAACTGGATGTTGTCCCCATGTATCCCTAACCCGACACCGTACCGTAGTATTAGTTAGAGCTTGGCATTCTCAGTACCAAGAGCAAGGTGTGGTTTGGATTTGGAAAAGGGCTGTGTGGTTGCCCCTTTCGGCTCACGGTTTATGGATGTTGTATAGTGAGGAGAATGTTGTGTTACTGCTGCCCTTGCTATCTGAATCTGATCTGCCAGACTTCTCCCTTTCCATAGTGTTGATGAGCAGTGATGGCTTAAATTAAAAAACAAACACACAAAAAACTTAGTTTTCCCCATCCACCCATGCATGAAAAATATAGGATTGTATTAAATACAATATTTATCCTCTTTTACTGAGCTGCAAATCACACAGCTACTGAAAGTACCATAGGAAGAAAATTAGAGGAAATGTTATAGAATCATAGGACTGGAAGGGACCTCAAGAGGTCATCTAGTCCAGTTCCCTGTGCTCATGGCAGGACTAAGTATTATCTAGACCAGAGGTTCCCAAACTGTGGGGGGGGTGTCCCCCTAAGGTGACATGGAGGAATGTGGGGGAGGCCTGGGCTAGCCCCCATGCAGGAGGTGAGGGAGTGCCTTCCCCCTTCAGCTCTGCTCCAGGCCTGAGGCCCCAACTCTGGCCCCACCACACCACCAGCTGGGGCCCCCTCCTCCTGGAGCTGCGGCCCTGCCACAGCTCTGGGGAGAGGAGGGGGAAGTGCATGAGGTAAAAAGTTTGGGGGGACCACTGATCTAATCTCTTAAAAATCTCCAATGATGGAGATTCTACAGTCTCCCTAGGCAATTTATACCTTTTAACACAGGGGTTCTCAAACTGGAGGTCGTGAGGTTACTACATGGGGGGTTGTGAGCTGTCAGCCTCCACCTCAACCCTGCTTTGCCTCCAGCATTTATAATGGTGTTAAATATATTTAAAAAGTTTTTAATTTATAAGGGGGGTCGCACTCAGAAGCTTGCTATGTGAAAGGGTCACCTGTAAAGTTTGAGAACCACTGTTTTAACGTGTTCATTCTCCTGTTGAAAAATGAAAATATGCAGGAGTAATAATACTTAATGCATCAATGATTGCAAGTCTCATTTTGGGTTCATTACATTCTCTGCCTTTTTTTTTCCTTCTAAGCATTTGTTTTATTTCTCTCCGTGTTGCTCCCTTCATTCATATGAATGCTGTAATCATACTGTAATTGGCTGAACTGTCCACAGTAAAAGCTGTGTGGGGTCAGACTGTTTTCCCACAGCTGAAGTGTTAGTGCACACACACCTGAACTTGTATGCAAGAACAGCTGTACTGGGGCCTGCTTTGGAGCAGGAAAGCAAAGTAGGCTTCCAGAAACTGCCCACTGCTACATCCTCAGGAGCACAGCTGTAATGGAGAGTTGTAGCATATCTTCAGTGCTACACGAGTTTAAGTGATTTACCTAAACTGAAAAAGCAAATTAGTTGTAGCGTCAAGAGTAGAACCCAAGAGTCCCGACTAGCTATCAAATAGCATTCCCTTACCACAACTGCAAATAATTATTTGAAATGCTAAAATATGTAATGATTGTTTATTCGCTTTCAGATATCTGTGTATGGGGCGCAGTTATCATCAGAAGCATGCAGAGAACTAGGCTTTTCCAGTAACTTGCTATGTAGTTCTTGCAACCTTCTTGGACAATTTAGCTTGAATCAACTAGATCCATTCTGCAGAGATTGTTGCCAAGAAGAAGCTCAGTTTGAAACCAGAAAGGTAAGTTTAAAGCAAACCTTCACAACACTTTCTGAAACTTTTAAAATTAAGTAGTAAGTTTCCTAGGCTTGTATAAATACTCTAATTAGAACCTCATTTAAGTCACGGGGAAAATCAGCTATTCAATGACAGTCCAATATAGAGAGGATCTGAATTTGAAGGTTTGGCACAGGTCAACTTCTGAGATAATGCTCAGGTATGAATGCAGGCACCTTTTGTTTTTCTACAGTAGCCCTTCTGGTCACTCGGGTACTACTAACTAGCTCTGATGGGAACCCTCTTCAACTTTGGTTAACTGGAAGAATGACTGGGATTTGAGCGGGGAAGGGAAGAAATGAAAGATGGGAAGAACTGTTCTTTTGTTTTTGGCAGCAGCTATTATTGCCGTAATGACCCAAGTATTCAAGGACACTGAAGAATTTTTTTACATTTTATTTTAATCTCCATAGTTTGCAAACCAGAGCAGTTTGAAAATAACTTTATCAATAATTATAATTATATCCAAAATTAATAGATACCAAATATACATCACAATAGTAAGCCTCATGATTTCAATATTACTAAATTCCAGTAATAACTGCAGGTTTCCTTCCTATGGTTCTGAGAGAGCAAGAAATTAACTGGCTTTCTTTTTTACTTTGTGCCAGTATATTAAAAAATGTCAGCACGTTTCTGGGAATTACTGTAGCTGGTAAGCCAACAGAGAGCATAAGTATAAAACACTTCCTGGACTGGGTCCACACAGAAGTAGCTCTCATTTCTGTCTGGCAGATTAGTGAATTTTAAAATTTATGTAACAGAATAGCATAAATGGTTGAAGTGAGTCAACTTTGAATTGTTTAGCTCTTTCGTAACATACATTGTATATTATTAAAGAATGATGTTTAAAACTATTCTACATCTCTTGTTACCATTTAAAAAAAAAAAATCTGTGTGTGACGTCACCCTGCTGGTGCAGTGAAAGGTTTAACGTTTGTAAATCCAGTACGAGATCCTTAGAAGTGTGTTACCATAAACAAGGTATCTTACATGAAGAATGGTCTATTACAAAAGATAGTGAACTCCAGGGGACTACTCAGTATATGTAAGCTTTAAGGATTCCAGCATCTTTACATGCTTTATTTTTGTGTGAATTCCTTGCCATTCTGCTCTTGCTCTCACTTTATATCTGTTCTAGCAACACTGAAGGAAGACATGCTGATAGTCAGTTGCAATTCACTAAAATCCAGCTGTCAGCACTTCACAAGATAATTCTAGGAAGTTTCACTTGCCTGGAAATACACACAGACATAGCAATATTAAATAGGCATCTGACCTAGGAAAACTGCACAAGTATGTGGTGATGGTATGGGCACTAATTGCATGACAACACCAGGGCCAGCCAAACTTATTGACTCTCCAAGCCGTATACGACAAGCTTCAGAAGTTCAAGAGCACACCTGCTGGGGCTCGGGGCTTCAGCCCCACAGGGTGTGCCTGGTGAGGCTTGGGGCTTCAGCCCCGCTCTTGCTGACTCCTCGAACCCCAGCAAGCATACCCCGCAGGGCTGAAGCCACAAGACCCACCTCCCAGTTGGGCAGAAGACCCTACCCCACCACCCTGCTGCAAGGCAGAGGTCCCAAGATCCCTCCCTACGCCCCCAAAGTCTGGTAGGTGGAGAATTGGGGGTGGGAGGCTATAAGGGGCTCCACCAGCCACACTTTAGCTGTAAAGGAGCATACAAAGCAGGACTTTATTTTTGTGTTAAGGTTGTGGGAGAGGGAGAACAGATGTGAAAACATTGAGTTAACCGGAATCAACCATAGCATTACATTGGTACAGGTTTTAGCTTAAATTTGTATATACTAGTGGGAAAAGATCATAGAAGGAGGGAGGAAAACTATATATGTAAACATTCTCCTCTTCCACCCAGTACTAGCTTAAAGTTCTCTCATGGTGCCCCATCCATCTGATGCATATGAAGTGAAGGTTATATTGGCAACTTATGGTGGTAGTAGGAATAACTAAAAATGGTTGAGGCAATTATCATATCTGAAGTGTCGGAAGAGAGAGGTACAATTTGTGAAGCAGTTAAAGAGGTGGCATTATGGTACTGGCATACCAATTAAAAATCAACTTGGTGCTAGTGAGATTGTGCTAGAGGAGAAGCTGCTGCCTTCCAACTGTGTTAAAGGAGAATTAATAGAAAAATTCCTGGACGGACACTCAGTTTTTAAAATCTTCCTGGACACTTCACCTTAGACATTGCAAGACCTTGGATTTGAAGATAATTTGCCTTCATGCCAGGTTCGTTAGTCTTGAAGCTGAAATTTTGGCAGTATGGCAAGCTGCTTAAGATGATAGTTTGATGTTCGTATAGTTAATTCTTTCATTGGAAAAAACTGATTCTTCTATTCAGTGGTTTAGAGAGGTTGCACCTCTTCCTCCAATTCCCATACTGAGTATTAAATACATGAGCCTCTTTGAAGGCCCATCCTGTGTCAAGGACAACTGCAAGGTCCTTCCATCATTTTGTGCTGAGTTGATTTGTTCTGTGATTATTTTAGCCTTATCTACAATATGTAAATAGCTGTCTTTGGTTATTTTTTCCTGTCATAAAAATGAAAAACATTCACACAGCTACTAAGTAGAACACATGTCAAATATATTTAAATAAAGGGGATCCCAAGACTTGTAAAAGGACAAACTATCTAGACAGCAGATTCAGAGTGGGGAAGATGCTGGATTTTCTTCCTGTGGATAGGGAACAGTTGAGTGAGAACATGAAAATAAGGAGGAGACCTAGCAGTCGTCAGCAACTAGTTAATTTCAACATAACATGAGAAAGGGTTTGGAGAATGCAGTAGAAGTGTATTTGATTTCAAGAAGTCTAAGTGTGGGGACTTGAAAAAAATCTAATGGATATTGTACAGTTAGAGAAATTATTGAAGTGCCTTTGTATGAAAGCTGGAAAATCTGAAGACCGTTAAGGTGAAAGACTGTGGTTCCTTTGGGGATGAAAGAGTGTCAATAAAAGAGGCTGATGTAGTTCAAAAAGGACTGCTCAAAGATGAGGTTAAAATACTATGCGTCATGTTTACTCCAAGAATGTTCTACAATAAATTCAAAATATACAAGTCAGTTAGCTATGCTACTTGATATCTGAACAGATCTTATTCACAATAATGCAGTTCAGTGTTAGAGGAGGGGTGGAATAAAAAAAGAACCAACACACACCCAGAGATAGAACCTGAAGAAATACAAGAATCCTGCAGTGGGGAAGAAGCAGTCCTTGATTGGTATTAAGGATCTGTATTTAAAACATTGTATTATCTTTTCTCCATGAGTGAGATTTTTCAAAAACTCTATATGGACTTCAATATAAGCAGGAGTTAGACCTATGAGGAAAGGTGTGGGGGGGAAATTGGGCATGTTTAGTTCTGAGAAAAGATGACCAAGGGGGCGGGACCTGATAAGTCTTTAAATATGTTAAGGGCTGTTTTACAGAGGACAGTGATCAATGGTTCTCCATCCCTACTGAAGGTAGGGTGAGGAGTAGTAAAGGGCTTAATGTGCAGCAAGAGAGATTTAGGTTAGATATTATGGAAAACTAACTATAAGAATAAGCACTCAAATAGGCTTCCCTAGGAGGTTGTGAAATCACTGTTCTTGGAGGCCTTTAAGAACAGGTTAGGCACCTGTCAGATGTTATACCTGATCTTGATGCAGCACAGGTGGCCAGTCTAAATGATCTCCCGAGAGTTTCTTCCAGTCCTGCATTTCTAGGATTGTATTATTTTAACTGGCTGGGTAGATACAATTTTACCAGTGGGAGTAATTTATGATCAATCTGACAATGTACGATAGAGTTCAGATAGTTATTATCAGATGAATTCTTAATATTCATGATGCTGAGATTGTGTGTTCAATGTTTTGAAAACTCTCCACTTTAGGAAACTAAATCTCAGTAAAGAAGTCCAGGATAACAAGTTTTAAGGTTAAATTAACTGCAAATGGAAACTTGTTGGCTTGAGGCAGTGTTGCCTGCCTTCTTCACTGCTATTTATCATAGTTGAATCCCTGGCCACTATCAGAGAGAGCATATTTGGAGTTGGAGAGGGGAGCATCAAGAAAAAACATTGTTCTTTGCAGATGCTGCTGCTGCTTTTATCCAAATACTATATATTCTTCTGAGTTTCCTTAGACTATGTTCAGGTCTCAATTTAAAATGATTATGAATAATTAAGATGTCTTCCTACTTGCAGGCTTTCCAAAAAAGAAATTAACTGAAGGCTACGGAACTAATTGGTATTCCCCTCTCTTTAGCATTTTCCTTTTGGCTCATGCTGTAGCGACTCAGCCTTTTCCCTTTGATGCCTGTACAATGGGATAAGGATTTATGGTTTGTCACACAGATTAACAATATTTTCTCTGAGAAAATACTTGAAGAAATATTGCAGTACAGTCATTGTCTGGTTTAATGTGCATGACCTTGCATTTTCATCTGACAGTGTTTAAATTGAATTTAATGAGATTAATTTTACATAAATTCTGGAAAATGCCTATATTTGCTTTATACTAGTGGAAAAGTTTTTTGTGCATTTTTTTGTAACGTGGGAAATATTACAAGTCGGAAGAGAAAAGAATAAGATCATTAGCGGTACATGTGAAAACTAGTAGGAGATACAAGATCCTTGTCAATATGACTACTTTTCAGCTGCAACATTTGATCTTTTCAGCTCTGACTCTAACCCATCCTATATACCTACTGAGAGAATGCGGGGGTTATTTTCCAAAGATATGTCTTACAGAGGTCAGACCTTGGACACCATTGCACTAGTAAAATCTGTAGCCAAGGTTTAAGTTACCCATTGAAGATCAGTGTATTCTAGTACTCATTTGAAGCTTAATTGTTTAACATCAGTTCTTTGCACTACATAGTCTGTTAACCAACTATGATCAGACTCTGCAAGACCATTTCTCAGGTGTTATAAATGTCACTCCTCTGGGTTATTGTGTTTCCAGTTTGAGAATGCTTGAGATTGGACATAACCACTAAGTTGGATATTATAGGCATATGCCTCTAGATGTCATTTTTTTCAAGGAATGACTAAGACACAACTATAATTTCTAACAGTTGGAGGTGATGAGAGATGCCATCCTACCTGAAGTTAAAGAAATCTTAATTCTTACATTCAAGTATCCAATGAATCACTTAACTTTCTTGTACTAAAGGGCATATGTCTAAGAAAATTCTCCAATCTACACAATACTAGTATTTTGTATATCATTTTATCAAAGCATTTCACACGCAAACTTCTGTTTTATTATCTTGACTTAATGTTTCTAGAGATATGCAAAAATCAATGTAAAGTTTTATTTTTTTAATTACATCTAACAAGCTAACACAGTGAATATTGAAACATAGGGTTTCACATAGTCATGTATTCCACAATAATTGCCCTATAGAAACACAGCCTGGAGGTTAATTTGGGCAGTGAACAATTTCTTCATTTAGAATGTAGTATTTAAGGAAACCATGTATTTGCTTGTATAACTCTAAGATTAATAAAATTTTATACTGGGACACGCTGAAAATGTGTGTTGTGGAATTAGAGGGATTTCTGAAGCTGTTCATCTCTTTGTGGTCGTTCATTTCTTAGGCGTCCCAAGTTTGGGCTCTGATGTTGCAAAGGCTTATTTATTTATGTATTTAAACTTACAGCTGTTGAAATTCTAGCTCCATCCAAGACATTGGGAGTGAGGGGAGTAGAGCAGATCAGATTTCAGCAGATGAGTAGTCACAGTGACTTCATAGAGACTACAGTGTGTAAAGTTAAGCATGTTCACAAGTCTTTGCAGGCTCAAGGCTTTATAGTGTATGTCAAGAGTTTCCATTTTAGTAAAGCATATTCAACAGGATATGCTGTATATTCAAAGGGAAATAGAAATGATATGAGGTACTACTTGATTTTCCTGGTGAAAGAAAGCAATCTTTTTATATTGATTTACTCTGCCGCGGGTTTCTTGCTTGGGGTTTGTGGCAAGTGCATTAAAGAAATGACAGTGGTAGGGTTCAATACTCATTTTGAGTATCCTTCTGTCCTTTCTTACTCAGTCTGCTGCCTTGTTGAAGAAACTGTCAAATCACCTTTCTGGTCTGAAGCTGGCTCGTTAAGTACTAATTTGATAAAGCCAGTGAGACTAGGTCAGAATGGCCTAGTGATTAATCAAGGAAGCACTAGTACTAGTTACATTTACAAATTGGATAAGAAAATAGATTGACTTTTCAGTTATTTCCTATCTAATATTGGATTGTTTTACCATGGTTATCATAAGATACAGCATCATGTTATAGTGATCTTTTAAAGAATACTTCAGAAGGTTTCATCCTATTAAACTCGTGTAAAAACCATTGCTTGGAACTGCACAGCCTGGATTTGCCAGGTTTTTAAAGCTCAAACTCTGAAGAGCAACTTCCCCTGTAGACTAACCCAATTTGATAGTGGTGGAAGGAGGAGTGAAAAGTGTCTCTTCTGATTTTTAAATCTGTCACATTTTCAACTGAGTGGCATAGTATCATAAAAAGACTATCTTCAAAATAGGTACAGCATTTGCTTTGTAAATGAACTCCCATTATAAGCATCAGTTCCCAAAGATTTAGTGAAATACTGAAACACTGAAAAGTTCTTTAACAGTGGTGCGGTTGGTAATAGTTTTCAACCCAAAAGCAAATATTTAATTTACGGTCTTGTAAAAATTATTCAATTAATTTTCATTAGACAGCACCAAAAAGTGAGTGGTCTCAGTGATTTCTGATGACTTGCTCACTCCAGCAAAAGAAGTTCTAAAACAAAAATGTTTGCCTGAAATCCTTTTACATGTACTTATCTTTTTAGGGAACAGCTGCTGGCCTCCTTAGCAGTCCCTGAGGCTATGAGGCTGGTGCTGTCTGTAGCTACAAGGTGGTAGGAATTTATACTATAAATAAAGAGCACGGGTGATTGCACCAAAGCAGAAGTCTCTGGCTGGTTTGTGGGCACAGAAGTGGGAGAAGATAGAGGGGCTTGCCTGTGCCCTGTTACAGTGGAACTCTGCAAAGATGGGGCAGCAGCCATGACCATAAAGAACAGTGAGGTTGCAACATGAATAAAGAGTGGTACTAGCAGCAATTTAGACATTGCATGATTCATTGCTGAGTTTTGGTGTCGAAGTTGCAACCTGAAATACAAAGTCCCCACCATTTTTATTAAAATTGTTTATAAAATCCCAAGCAGTTAACTTTTTCATTTGCTGTGCAAACAGGTGGGCTCTGACCACACTGAACTTCTGTTTCAGAGAGAAGTCAGGTGGTTGTCACATGGGAAAGTATTACAGTGGTCTTTGAATTTTGTGCAATCAGAGCTTTCCTCCTCTGAAAAAGAGACCTTGCAGATTACATGTCTAATGTGGACTTCTTGACTAAGTTAGCTTACCTGATGGACATATTTGATAAATCGAATGCTCTGAACCTAACACTTCGAGGTAGGAATACAAATCAACATGTCAGACTTCTTAAAAAGATGGAGTGAAAGTGATCGGAATGCTATTAGACTACCGTATTTTCCGGCGTATAAGACGACTGGGCGTATAAGACGACCCCCAACCTTTCCAGTTAAAATATAGAGTTTGGGATATACTCGCCGTATAAGACTACCTCTCTTCCAATGCACACCAAATAAAAATTAAAAAAACATCAGATTTGATTTCAATATGGTAATTTTAATTCAAATGCTTATGACATGCAGGTACTTAGCAGGAAAACTGTCACTTATAAACATAAGGCTGTTTGTCATCAAACATGTAAACATAAAACAGTGCAAGTGGATTAAACTTTTCCTAATTCACTCTAAAGCTGAAAGGAAGGATAAGACAATAAACCCATGGGAGCTGCCATGCTGTTTGTTTTCTAAGCTGTCAACCAAACTGGAACTGATGATGATAGGAGGAAGATAACAAACAATAGAGAGAGAGCAAGTGCCGGGCAAGTCCCTGGCGAGTTAGCAACGCCCATCATAACTGCAAGCTACGGTATTTTTACAGGTTTTGCTGGCGTGACAGTTTCCCTTTAAAAGCCTTCAAAATCCTCCTGTTCGTCATCTGATATCATAAGTACATCAATGACATCTTGTGATACATTTGTAAGGCAGTCATCGTATGGATCGAATTCCGTATCAGATGATGTGGTCTCAGCTTCGGCTTCCTCTTCATCTTGCCACAAGTAGTCGTCCTCCATACCATCTAATGAATTTGATATGCCACACTTCTTGAAAGACTTGATTACTGTTTCTGCATCAATATCATTCCAGGCTTTTATGACAAACTTGCACAAAACATCCAACTGTGGAGCACACGTGTTTCCTCCTTTTGTGAATGACTTTTCGCCGCTAACCATCCATTCATTCCACTGTTCTCGAATGCGATCTTTAAATGGCTTGTTTAGGCACACATCGAGTGGCTGTACCAACGATGTCAATCCTGCAGGAATAACTGCCGCATCTGTGTTTAGTCTTGCAAGCCTTTGCTTGGTGCTGGGAGTTAAATGAGCCCTGAACATATCCCACACCAGTAGACTACATTTTTGAATAAGTCCACCTGGTCGCCTGATCCATACATTATCAAGCTATAGCTTTACCCCTTCTTCATCCATCCAGCCTTTTTCATTCACATGTACAAAACAACCAACAGGGAACTTGAGTTTCGGCATTGTTTTTCTTTTAAAAATAATCATTGGTCTCAGTTTGGTGCCATCAGCTGTGCATCCTAGTACCACTGTAAAACTGGACTTCTCATGTCCTGTTTTAATTAAAATTGTTTTTTCGTCTTTTTGATGGACAGTTTTATTTCCAACCATATCAAAATTCATTGGAGTTTCATCCATATTTCCAATACTACTTAACGCATAGCCATGTTTAGTGCACTGTTGTATTACGTATCGATGGAAACTATTTACTTTTCTATCAAGATCTGCAGGTAATTTTTGGGCAATTTTCGTCTTTTGCCTCAGTACCATATTATGCCTTTCCATGCATCTAGTACACCAGGATACAGTGGCCTTAAATCTGTTGCTGTGATCTGGGTTAGATTTGGCCCACTGAAGTGCAAACAAACGTATTTTATTTCGTGTCCCTACATAACCGTTTTGGCGATGCTCATTCACCATGTCTGCTACATGTTTTTCGAGTTCTGGCCAATGTGGGGTCCCTCTTCTTAATGCACACTTACCCCTTGGCATACTCTTTAATGCTTTTTCATTTGCTTTCCAGTCCCGAACCATCTTTTGTTACTCCATATTCTCTTGCAGCAGCGCAGTTATTATGTTCCATGGCAAAGTTTACAACTTTAAGTTTGAAACTGGCTTCATATTTCTTTCTTCTTGCTGATGGAGCCATGATGGGGTTTTGACTGTTGGACACTTGTATACTGTACTGTATGTAGTGGTGCTATACTGTGTGAACAGGTACAGATACTGGTGCTGTACTGTATGTGGTACCCAGTATACAACAACCAGCCAATCACGGCAAGCGATGTACCTTCCCGGCGATTGGCTGGTTGTTGTATACAAAGCCTGCTTGGATTGGTCAGCTCTCCCTGCCTGCCCAGCCCTCCCTGTCTCCAAGACTATCAGAGCGGTAGCGCAAACACGCCTCTTTCACCCGTCTGGCCCGCCCTTGTATCCTATTACCTCCTTCTCTGCCTCTCAGATCTCGCACATGCGCGCCTGCGCCGCTTCACTGCAGTCCTCAGGAGCGAGATCTGAGAGGCAGAGAAGGAGGTACGGTAATAGGATACAAGGGCGGGCCAGACGGGTGAAAGAGGCGTGTTTTTCTGGGCACAGCGCCGCTCTCAGTCTTTTTTCCATACCCCGGGCGTCCCGGACACCTGCAGCTTGCTCCGCCCTTGCTGCTTTCATGCGGCCGCGGCCGTTTTTGAGCTCCCCCGACCATATGCGGTGACCGCAGATTCTCCAGTCCGGCTCGGAAGTTTCAGCACCCGCCCTATAAGACGACACCCGGCGTATAAGACGACCCCCGACTTTTGAGAAGATTTTCCTGGGTTACAAGGTCGTCTTATACGCCGGAAAATACGGTAAATATTAACTGGATTGTATTCCCATTTTAATGAATATTTTCCTGGAGTTTAACACCAATCTCCAGATACAGATGAATTAGAAACCCATTCTCAGTAACAGTTTACTCCAACCTTAAGTAACTTGGCTCAAGAAACTTTCAAAATTGTCAAGTGATTACATGCTAACGACCAATTTTTCAAATATAAAACCAAGAGTTCTGTTTTATGAGTATGAAGAATTCAGTGACAAAGCTGTAAAAGTGCTGTTTCCATCTGCTTCGTTACCTCAGTGTTTAGGTTTTCAGCCATGATTTCTGTGAAAACTAAATATAGAAAAAAATTAAACTCTGAAAACAACTTACATCTGGCACTATCAGATTCAACCAAATGTTGTACAACTATGCAGTTTGGAACAGGCCCATTCTCACTGAAATCTTAGGCTGTCCCCAAACATGCCAAAAACCCTCATGTTTTGAGTTTATAATTTTTAAAACCCATATTCGATAATTAAACTATATGTAGTTGAAAAAAGTTGCAGTGAGTTGGTTTTAAAAAAATATTTAATTGTGGGGAGCCACAAACATCTAAAATATCTGTAAGGGAAATGCAGTACTAAAGTTTGGGAACCAAGGTTCTGAAGAAAGCAGCAATGTGTTTTTGTGTGGAGCAGCACTTCCATTATTCTAAATCATCAAATATGAATGACTGCAAGTTGTGTCACGAGAACAGTAAAGTTTTCCAAAAGCAGGAAATTTCTTCACCATAGGGAGTTCATAAGCTTACAACTCAGCACCTAGATTTTAAGTTACCTTGTACGGCACTTGGACTGTGCACTCTGAGCTGCCAATAATATGGGCAAAGGAATAGTCAGAAAAATATAGGTTAGTGATGTACTGGTATATTTAGCCATTTGAACTGAATATCAAGAGAAATTCAACATCAGCTTTTTCACCCTCATAGTGCTTAATGCAGTGGTTCTCAAACTTTTGTACTGGTGACCCCTTTCACATAACAAGCCTCTGAGTGCGACCCCCCCACCTTATAAATTAAAAACACTTTTTAATATATTTATCACCATTATAAATCTGGAGGCAGAACAGGTCTGGGGGTGGAGGCTGACAGCTTGTGACCCCCCCCCCCATGTAATAACCTTGCAACCCCCTGAGGGATCCCGACCCCCAGTTTGAGAACCACTGGCTTAATGTAATAGTGCACAAGGTTAAAAATGTGTAAATTTGGCATTTGGCCTGTTTTTAAGTTCGCTAAGAAATTTTAAACTTCACATGCTGTAATGCTTGAAAATTTGTTTTTTCCATCTTTAAATTCACCAGTTTGGACTAATAGTTCAACGTTGCTACAGAATTTTGAAAAAATAAAACACCCAAAGTATTATTAAAATTGCCTTCTTTGATATATTAGTCGGCAATCGAGGCTAAAGCATTTCTGAAGTCCTACTTCAGTTAGCTTCCTGCTCATATCCGGTTCTAGTTTTTGCCTGATGCTAAAGTAGTTATAGCATTTGTGATTCTATTATTTGGCTGTTAATTCAGTTCCTTGTACCAAAACCCTCTTTAAAATGGCAGACAAGCAGAAGGAAACCAGAACAAGATTCAAAAGCATTTCAGATTTAGTGACATTTAGCAAGATGGTGCCAGCCTTCTCTGTTCTTTGTTTCCCACATCTTACACATTCTGGAGATTGAAGAAACAGAAGTTGAAGCCTCCTTCCCAGTCCATATATAGCACAGCAAGAGATCCTTCACTGGAGTCTTCTACTTTTTCCTTCCATCAGATGGTTTTCCCTGATCAACAGAAATCTCTTCGGGGTAGATCTTCAGAGTTAGCAGGATTGATTGGTGCCCAGATGTGAACAGCCACGCTGCAAAGCCATACCTAAGTTTCCTCACTAGTCATTTAGAAGTTGCATTAAAACTGAGATTGCATTAAGTTTTTTGTTTGAATGCAATTTAATTACTTTCAGTATATTTGTCGATATTGCACTGAGTGGTGAAATAGGGAGCTGCAGAAAGGTAGTAGCAATACAATCTACAGAGAAGACAAGTTTTGCTATTTAAATAGCACATACGTTTTTCTATTTAACAAAGGGCATTCACAAAAATACTAACTAGTTAAGGTTGCTCTCATGTATAAATAAAAAAAGAAATGTAGAGTTAAGGATGAAAAGGTTAGGAAATGCCAGAATGACTGTTGCCCAGGAAACCTTAATTCAGCCCCTTTGTGCATGCATTTTGATACTGCCTTTAATTACATGCAGAAGTGATTGGGGTGAGTTTTGTGTGAGGGCATATCTGCACTGAATTAGACACCTGTGGCTGACCCATGCCAGCTGATTCAGGCTAAAGGTCTGTTTAATTGCAGTGTAGACATTAGAGCTCGGGCTACAACCTGAGCTCTGAGACCCTCCCATCTTAGTATCTTAGAGCCTGAGCTGCAGCCTGAGCCCAAATGTCTACACTGTAATTAAACAGCCCCTTAGCTTAAGTCCCACAAGTCAGAGTCAGCTGACACGGGCGACCGCAGGTTTTTAATTGCAGCATTGACATATCCTGAGTGACTTGTCTAACATCACATACGAACATGGTGGCATTCAACTGCCCTTACAAAGACCATCTTTTCTCTTCCTACAGTCCCCTGCCTCATTCACAACAAATGTGCCAACTTCTGCAACAAATGAGGTCCTACAAACACCCCTTCACTGCACAACCCCAGTTCACCGCCAAGCAGATTTGAGTGTATTGGGAGTCCCGTGAAGTTAAAACAATCACATAATTAGACTATCATAATGCATACTCACAAGGGGGTCAAATTAAGGTCGTATGGGCAACGTTATTCTAGCATTTCCTAATTTGAGGAACTTGACTTTAGAACCAAACTTTATATTTCCTAATTTTTATGATTTAGTTTATTGATTAGAGCAACCTTAAACTAATGTAAAACCAAGTTTTGTGAATATTAAAGATGTTTAGTATTAATGTAAGATTCAATTTTAGAATAGTCTCTTAAAGCCTCAGCGTCCTGTAACTGTTCACTTTCTAAATAGACTTATGGGTGATGGAAGAAGTAAGGGAGAAGAATTTTAACAAAAAAAACTTTTTGAATACTTTATCTGAGTTGCCTAAAGATAAAGTAGAGTAGTTGAATGATTATAGAAGGCATTTTACACTTTGAGCTAATTCTACTTTTGAGGGACCTGATTTCATTTCATTTTTAAGTTGTTCGTTCTCAAGTGCTACAACAAAATAAGGATTATTGTTGTCTGAGTCTAAGCAGCGTGAGTTCTGTTCTTGACAATACGCCAGAGATTCTAAATGCATAGTTTCTAGTGAGACAGTCTTATCTGGCTCATGATGATGTAAATTGTGTGGAATTCTTAAGAGTTCACTGCAATTACACTAAGTGTAAAATGGGTGTAATAATCAGGCCCACTAAATTGTGCCAGGTGAGTGGCAATATTGGTTTATTTCCAGCCCATCACACAAAGGATTTTTTGTGTATCCTGTCTTGATGCACACTGGTGAGATCCCTTTAGAGAGGATCAAATTGTGGCTTTACAAAGCTGTAGCCCTCGCTTCTGATACATTGCATGAGTGGGGGTTTTCACATTGTACTTCCATGTAAAAGGAGTTAAATATTGTTCAGTACCCCATTAATAAGTTATCCTACTTTTTTACAGATGCAATTTTGAAATTGCTGAATGAGAGAGAGCATTGTAAGTCACCATTTAACAACTGAGTCATGACCTTAATTCCCTAGTTAAGGCTGAAAGGTCAAAATAACTCAACTTTCCAACTTTTTTTTTTTTTTAATTTTAGAACACCTACAGTTTCCAAGTGTAGTCCATATACGGAATAAATGTGTGTTTTTAGGGTAGTGCAGGTCAAATTGGGACAAAAGCTATGATCTTCCATGTTCTGTCCACTTGAGATGATAAAGGAGATGCCTTTCTTAATAAATATTGTGCAAATGCTCAAACTGTGATCAAGCACACAGATTTCTTTGGCTTTGATTCCCCTTAAGTGAAGTTCAAATATACCCTTGATCGTCTGGGCTCATTAATGGGATTTAGGTGCCCCACTAAGCTCTGTTGGCATGGCTCCTAGGTTGGAATGGAGGGAAGAGGTTAAATAAATGGTACTCTTCCCAAGCCCACTCACTCACTATAATTCTTAGTAATATGATCCTCTCTCTCTCTCTCTCTGTTTTAATGCTTTAATCAGTAGTGGAATAGTCAAAAGATATATCTAGATTAGGAGGAGAGAATGGGGCTAGGTAATGTGTTCTTAGGGCAGACAAATTTACCACCTTTTAGGTGGATGAGATCAACCCTAGGTGGATCTCAATCAGCTAAATCAAGGTTCAGAGATGCTAATCTGTGTCTGTAGTAGGTAGAAGATGGTGACTAACCTTGACCTCTTTGTCTAATCTAGACATAGCCATGGGACATTTGTCTACATTAGGAAACAGAGGTTGAGGAGCAGAGGGACTCGAGGGTAGAAAGCAAGGTTAAAAAAATTGTGAATCTGCATCTACAGTAGAGAATAGGATGCAGTCAGCTAACTCTTAACCTAACCTTGTGTTTTCATAATCCGGACATACTCTTAAAGTATTACTGTTAACATCTGAATGAATACCCAGTGAAATGAATGTGAACAGTCATACATCAATGTTATTGTTTGCAGAGTCAAAGTACACAACTGCTTATTTACATTTGTTAACATTTTCAAGGTTCTTAGCAGTCATGCTAGACACATTTTTAATGAAAGCAGAGATCCTGGAGAATAAGGAGGTAGTTTGTGGGCTGTGCTGGCCCTCCTGGGCTGAGGGACATTAAAAGTTATTTAGACAATAGATTCTAATGTTGAGACTGCAAAATTGATAGTTTTCCTGTACTTTGCCAATTTTTTACTTCAGTTACATATGCTAACTGAACTTAGTATAAAATAATGAAACTGGTTCTATTCACTAATTTTCAGGGATGACTAGCACATAGTCCTTCTATGGGGTGGGGGTGTGCCAACATTTATTAGTTACATAGATATCTGTAGATTTTTTTGTTTTGTTTTGGCTAGTAATGTTTTCTAGACATCCATCTATATCCTCTAGTTTTCTACTTTAAGAAAATCTAGCTCTTAATTGCAACATAAAGACTTAGCATTTGTCTTTCATCCATAAGTCTCAAACATCCACAGAGGTAGCACTAGCCCCACTTTTACCACTAGAGAAAGATTGTGACTTGTCCATCCTAACACTGAGTCTGTAGCAGAGGTGACAGTGGAACCCAGGATTCCAGTATGATTTCCTATCCACTTAAACATGCTTCCCTTTGGCTCTCGCATCCAACAGGTGTCCAGTCTTTCAGGGAACGTTGACGTGGACATCATCCCTCTTCTTTTAGTAATGAATAGGGCCCTACCAAATTCACGGTCCATTGTGGTCAATTTCACAGCCAGAAGGTTTTTAAATTGGTCAATTTCATGATTTTAGATGTTTACATCTGACATTTCACGGTCTTGTAACCATGGGAGTCATGACCCAAAATGAGATTCGGGGGGTTGCAAAGTTGTTGTAGAAGGGGTCCCAAGATTTCCACTGTCACTTCTGTGCTGCCTTCAGAGCTCCCTGCAGCTAGAGGAGGTTCCCGGAGATGGAGGTGGGTAGTATCTCCCCCATCCTGCTGGGAGTGCCCCAACCGTGGGTTCCTAGCTGCTAGTCCACGCCAGGGACAGATTAAGGCAGGCACCCCCAGCCAATTTGGGGCTCCCCTGGAAAAATGGGTGCCCCAGCCCCAGAAGAAGCCCCAGGGTGGAAGTCCTGACTGGGTCACTCTGAGCCCAGGCTGCCCTGGCTGGGGGCGGAAGCCTCAAGCTCAGCGCCTAGAGCCACAGCAGAGAGAAAAAGGGGCAGGGGGGAGGAGGAGGAGAATGGAAGCCTGGAGCCCAGCTCCCAGGCTGCTGCAGTGCAGAAGTGAGGATGTTCCACCCTCATTTCTGTGCTGCCTCTGGAGGTGGGTCTGATCGCACCACAAGGAGCAGCCATACAGGAGAAGGACAACTCCTGTCCCTCCCCAGCCTGTCGAGACTAGCAGCTAGGAGCCTGGGCTCCAAGCAGCAGGGGAGATCAGATTTCATGGGGAAGGGTTAATTTCACAGTCTGTGACTTTTTCACGGCCGTAAAATTGGTATGGCTCTAATAATGAAATACTTGGTTTCCACCTCTGGGACAATGAGACCCTATATTCTACCTGAGAAATATGAAATTTATTTTTTTGTTATCTTGAAAATCAGAGGTTGTGCTTTGGGAAGGGGCTGGCCTAGGGACCTTCAAGACCACCATAATCCAATGGAATTTCTGGTCCTGTGTATCATAGGGTCTTCCCTTACCTGTTTCACTGAATAAGACCTCAGTTCAAAGCTATTGCTCCGTCTCTGCCTGAGGGATAAGGCCTCTGTTAGAATTGTGTAAGGCAGCCAGTTGGTCTTTCATGTACACATTTTTGAAGTATTACAGATAAGATGAACCTAAATTCTGCAGCAAGGCCCACTAGTGTTTTTTAGTAAGTCTAAAGAAATGCGTTGATTAAATATGAAGATGTGTAATACAGTCAGGTCCGTGCTAACTTATTTTTTAATATTCAATTTTACACGGTCCCTAAACTTTCAGTATGCTTGAAACTTTTGTAGTGACAAGGCATAACTACACTGCGTATGTCGCTAGGCAAGCTGAAGGCTTTGGCAACAGGTTAGCAAAGAGTTGGGTGCTTGGGCACTCAAGAACTAGATGTTTTTGCTAAAATGAAGAGCAGTGTTTATCTGACAGTCGTCATTAGCCTGAGAGGTATAAATTGCCCTCATTTATCGTAAGGATTGTTAACTGGTATACATTTTCTGTGTTTGGGAGGCTCTTTCAAAAATCAAAAGGCTAGAATTTAAACTTAAAATAAATGAAAGTTTAGATTCTGCAGCAGAATTCTGCTACAAGGGTTGATTGGCAAATTCCTCTGAATACACATGGCCATGAACACAGGAACACCACCAGACAACAATGCCTTTTGATCATCTGACCTTTACATTCTTAGCTTTCATTTAGAGCCTGACTTCTCCCCCCATCCTCTCCCCCCCTCACACCCCTGGGTGAGGTTTGAATGAGAGTGGTTTTTGTCACCAGATTTAGTCTGATGCCAAGTTAGGAATTATGCAGAAATGGACGCTTGTTGGCTGTCTCATTTACAGAGCAATAATTCATAATACCCCTTGGAACAAGGTTCTCCTATTACTTCCTTGTATTCTACTGATTCCTGTAAACTTTTTGTCTCCCGGGAAAATTAGGGTCATTTTGGCAACATGCATAACCTAATCTGTTTAAATGACCTCCAAAAAGAGGACAAAGTATGATTGTTAAATCAATTACCCTAATTCTTTGTCCATATGTTACAGTATCCTCAAATTAAGACTAATTATTGCTGTCTTACTAAAAAGGATTTCAAATGTCAGTGTGGAAAAAACAATAAAAAAGAATTAGAAAAAGAACCTGATTTAGAATTCCAATTTCATATAAGGCAGAGTCAGTCAAATTTGGTTTGTGAGGAGATGGCTTGATAGTGAATTATTTTACCAGATTATACATTTGTTACTGAGGCAACTGGAAATCCTCTCTCAAGTATTATTTATTTGTTACTTCTCTTTTGTTAGAGTTCAGGATTCTTATTCCCAGTACTTTTAAAACATTTTTTTGTCAAGGTCTTTAAACCAGTGGGTGCAACAGATAGGCAAATGCCACAGCAATTTTTGATTTCAGAAGTCATTTTGTTTAAAAAAAAAATTGTGTTGCTATCAGAGTATCTGGGTACTTAAAGATGGATGATTATTAGTTGTCTATTGTATCTCAACTATACATTTTATGTTTTTAAAAATACCATCACTGTAGTGTTACAAACAACCATAAAATTATAAGCTATGTCTGAGTTAGATGTTGGTCTAAACAAGATCATGCCAGGTCAGTATCTGGATAGAAAACTTGCATGGAAAGCATAGGTGCTGTAGAAAGTAATGTTGGCAATTCGTTAGCAGGCAATGCGAAACTCTCTCCTCTAAGTTAACATTGATCTAAATCCATAGCAAGATGATGGGGATGATCTGTGGCTAGTTGAGGTGCTATATTTCATATGAGAGAAAGCAGAGATTCTGTTCAGTTCACTACAGATTCTGTGGTAGCTTTTTTTTTTTTTTTTTTAAATTTAGATGTGAGCTCTGTCAGAGGCCCGGTCTACACTGGCAAGTTTCTGTGCAGTAAAGCAGCTTTCTACACTGTAACTTCTGAGGTGTACATGCTGCCAAGCCACTTAGTGCGCAGAAACTGCGCAGTTGCAGTGCTGTAAAAAATCTACCCCAATGAAAGGCATACAGCTTTCTGTGCTGGGGCTAGAGCGCTGCGGTGCCAGTGTAAACACTGTGGTCGATCACAGCGCTGCGATTGGCCTCAGGATATGGCCCACAATGCCTGTTCTCTCTTCTCTGGTCATAGTTTTAAACTCTACTGCCCAGCCCTCAAGTGACCAACCGTCATCCCCACCCTATGAATTCCTTTGGAATTTTGAAAGTCCCCTTCCTGTTTGCTCGGTGATGTGTGCAGTGGTCTCAGCACATCTTTCCAGGTGGCCGTGCCTGCTCCGTGCACCAGGCGATTCCCTGCTTGGAGTAATGCTGAGCTGCTGGACTTCATTAGCATGTGGGGAGAGGAGGCTGTCCAGTCCCAGCTGCGCTCCAGCCATAGGAATTATGATACCTACAGACAGATTTCATGATGAATGACAGAAAGGGGCCATGACTGGGGCGTGCTGCAATGCAGGGTCAAAGTGAAGGAGCTACGGAACGTCTACCACAAGGTGCAGGAGGCAAACCGCCGCTCCAGTGCTGTGCCCATGAGCTGCTAGTTCTACAAAGAGCTGGACCCAGTACTCAGCAGCGACCCTAACTCCACTGCGAAGACCATAGTAGATACTTCGGTGGCTCGCGTGCCAGTCGAGAGTGGACCCCTCACTGCTGATTGATTTTTTTGTTTGTTTGTTTTGGTTGACTCTCTCCTCCAGTGGTTGTTTTTGAATAAAAATTGTGGTGGTTTGAAAGCAATCTTTATTCTATTAATTGATAGCAAACAGAGCCCTGCAAAGCAACAGACAATTATGTTAAACCTGCATATTGTATTGTCTACACCAATCACACCCTCCTACTTGCATTACAAGCACTGCACTCCTAAGCATAGCAACAAATGTTAGTGGCTTTCAGCTTCAAATTGCTGCCTCAAGCCCTCCCTAGTCCTTATGGCCCCGCGCTGGGCCCCTGTAATAGCCCTGGTCTCTGGCTGTTCAAACTCAGCCTCCAGGTCCAGCCCTGAGTGAAGCTTTCACCCTTCCCTTCACTAATATTATGGCACGTACAGCATGCGTCTCTAAGCATAGGAATATTGTCATCCGCCAGGTCCAGCTTCCCATAGAGGCAGCGCCAACAGGCCTTTAAATGGCCAAAAGCACACTCAGTCATTCTGCACTTGCTCAGCCTATTGTTGAACCCGTGTATGGCTTCATAAGCCATGGCATTATGATGTAGGCGGGGTCTCCCAGGATCAAAATGGGCATTTCAACTTCCCCTACAGTGATCTTCTGGTTCGTGAAGAAGGTCTCTGCTTGCAGCTCCCTGAACAGGCCAGTGTTCCGAAAGATGCGTGCGGCATGCACCTTTCTAGACTAGCTTGCATTAATGTCTGTGAAACGCCCACGGTGATCCACAAGCGCCTGGAGAACCATTGAGAAATACCCCTTGCGATTAATGTATTCAGTGGCTAGATGGTTTGGTGACAGAATTGGAATATGCATACCATCTTTCGCTCCTCCGCAGTTAGGGAAGCCCATTTATGTAAAGCCATCCACAATGTCAGGCACATTGCCCACTATCACGGTCTTTCGGAGCAGGATGCAATTAATGGCCCTGCACACTTCCGTCAACAGGAGTCCAACGGTCGACTTTCCCACTTCAGACTGGTTAACGACCGATAGGTAGCAGTCTGGAGTAGCCAGCTTCCACAGTCCAATCGCCACGCACTTCTCCAATGGCAGAGCAGCTCTCATTCTCGTGTCCTTACACCGAAGGGCTGGGACGAGCTCATCACACAGTCCTATGAATGTGGCTTTCCTCATCTGAAAGTTCTGCAGCCCCTGCTCATCATCCCAGACGTGCATCACTATGTGATCCCACCACTCTGCTTGTTTCCCTAGCCCAAAAGCGGCGTTCCACTGTGGTCAGCACCTCCGTGAATGCCACAAGCATTCTCATGTCGTAGGTAGTACGCGTAGCGAGATCAATGTTGCACTCCTCTCGCCTTTGTAATTTAAGGAATAACTCCACTGCCACTCATGATGTGTAGCGAGCAGCATACTCGTCAACAGTTTGGGATCCATTCCTGCAGCCCGAAGAGGCAGAGCGCGCCGTACACAAACCATTGAAAGATGGCGCCAAATGCGGACGGAAGCACAGGGATTGCTGGGATGCTAAGCAATACATCACAGGGCATTGGGACAGGACCCAGGATGCCCCGCGACCCCCTCGGTCTTCCAACAATTGTTAGTGGCAGAAGAGGAAGAAATGCTCTGTAGAATAGCTCCCCAGAGTGCAACACTTGGAATACCACTGCAAGTGCTGTGAGTATGAACACACTATTGTGCAGGCAGCTGACAGTGTGAACACACAACAGCGGTTTCCCTTCAGTGCTCTGAGTGACGCTGTAACTCTGCCAGTGTAGACATGCCCTTACTCAAACTGGAAACTGGCTATTTGGATTATGTCCACCGAAACTATTTACAAGTGACTGGGAACCTCATTACTCTCCAGTTCACCTCCAGAAAAACTCTTATCGTGTTGGCTTCTTTGCATTTCAGTGGTGGATGATTTGTACCAGTGTAAAACACTTTGATATCTTCCTGTGAGTGGCATTCTATAGATAATGTGCACTGTTTCTTTTCTGAATAACCGTTTTTACTTCCATTAATGACCTTATTCTGCCTCTCTAAATTTAAAGGGCCATGATTTCTACATTAGCATTTAAGTGCTTAAAAAAAAAAAAGCTTTTGAGTGAAATCTTAACTGAAGTTGATGACCTGTAAAACAGAGAAAGAACTTCAAATTTTAATGTCATGATAACCTTAGTGGGGGAAGAGATATTGAGAATGTTTAAATAGCTTAACTTCTGCTTGTGAGTATACATAACAGCAATTTATTTCAAATTTTAAAATGGACACTATAGTTGGTTGTAGGAAGTCCTTTATTTCATTCTGTGACATTAAAATGACTTTCATAAAGACTAAAAGCAAGTAAGCATTTTTAAAATGAGCTAACTCATTTAAAAAAAAATAAGCATTGTGTAATGAACAACTGAGTCAAATTAGATGTGTGTACTACTTCTATAATATAGAGTGATGTATCATTCCCTTATGTTCTTTCTAAATAATACTTTAACATAGGGAATTTGTTCACAAACAAGTGTTGTGGATTTCATTACTCTATTCTGGTTATGATGTGATGGCAGCAGCAATAGATGTTAACAAGCACAGCATTGTGTGCTTGTAAATGATGCAAAGGATCTATATATCTCACAAAAGGAACTTCTGTCCTGAGTTGTAAATGAAGTTGATTGACTTTGTCTAACCATCTTGTGAAAATGGCACAGAGCAGTTGTTTGTTTCAGCATGAATCAACTTTTCTGTAGCACAGTTGGACTTCGATTATGGCAGATCTAACCTCAAAAATATATACATGAAAAATTTAGTACTCGCTATGTAAGTTAAGGGGACTGGTTAACTTTTTAAAGCTAGTTTACACATTATGTGGGTTACACACGTGATTACAACTAATTCCTTTTTTCACAAAGAAGGAGTTACGAATATAATTATTTATAACAATCAGATCTAGAAGTTGATAGACGTCGTCAATGATGATGCTTTACTTTGCTATGTGCAAATGTAAAAATGTGGATATGGTCAGAAAGTGATTAGAAAGAGGCACCTTGTTACTTCCCATAGCTGTTCCATAATCCCATCACTCTAAACTTGTTGCACAGGAAAAAGAAGTTTATTGCTGTCAAATTTAGGGCTAGTCTACACTGGCAACGCAAAGTGCTTTAACGTGCTTTGTGTGGTTGCGGTGCAGCACTGGGAGAGAGGAAAAAACCCAGCTCCACAAGGGGCATAGCTCCCAGTGCTAGGAGCGCTGTTTACACTGGGGCTTTACAGCACTGTAACTTGCTACACTCGGGGGGGGGGGGGGGGGTGTTTTTTCACACCCCTGAGCGAGAAAGTTGCAGTGCTGTTAATTGCCAGTGTAGACAAGCCCTTAGAGCCAGGATAAGGATGGCAAAGCACTTTACAATCTATTTTGCCACATGCATTAATATACATGCTATCTGAAGTCTAAATCCAGAATTATTGTTGATGTACCAGGTAAAAAGAACAGCTTGATTCAGATACTACTGGGCTTGCATGGGCAGTGTTAGATTTGGAATGACATTTATTGGGAATATGGAACACCAAGATTTAAGTTTTGTGAACTTCATTTTTCTAATATTGTATAAACTGTATTTATACAATGTTTAATCAATGAAGTTATTTTTACTTAAATCAGTGTCACTACATGATTTAAAACTGAAATTAGAAGGCACCCAGCACTGCTAATCTCAAATGCTGCTCTACAGAAATGTAGAGGGCTTTAGCAGGAGTCAAAATGCTAATTTTAATTTTAAGAACTTCATTTCCAGATTCAACTTAAAATTTAAATATGGTCAAAAGTGCTTTTTATCAAAGCAATCTTCTAGGATGCAGCACTGAGCAGATAATGTAGCTTTATTTTAACACTTTTGGTTCAGTTTCCTGTGGAAATGATGACTGCTGATTAATGCAGATCATGCAAAATCTTTCAGTCCCTATGAATGCCAGTAGTAGCACACTTGAGATTATCAATCTACAAAATTATGAAGAATGTTGTTTCTTCTATATTCAAGAAAGAGGTTCAGATGCTAAGCTGAAAATCCATCCTTAAGTCAACCTTGTAATGCTTATTGTAGGTAATGAAGCATAAATAGTTACTGTTCATTATTTTGAGACATCTATAACACTATACACAAATTTTACTTTGTGGCCAGTCACTGTTAATTCAGCAGAAGTAGTAAAATTAAAACTGAATATCATACAGTGATGACTTTTTAAATGAGGAAAAATTAAGTTAACTTACAAGCTCAGAATCAAGCCAACAAATGTAAGCAATTCATATAACCTGTGCACTTTGCATCAAACCTTAAGCAATTCTGCTGTGAAAACTGGATTGTATGGGTCCTTCATTGTCTCACATTTTTTACTTAGAAAATAACTTTCTCTGTTTACAACTGCCAGCCTTCAGTAGGTTAGCCGAGGTGTAACATATTTGAACTTGAACTGAAAAGCAGTTGTGTTTCACAGTTATCACTGAGGAGCATCATTTGGCCTGCAGAACCTTTAGTTATGATGCATGAGATTTAAAGATGGAAGGCAGCCAGCTTGACTGAGCCCAAAGAGCTCTAGAAATGTGCATTAGCAACAGACTTGTTTATATTCACAATGAACAGAATCTGTAGTTCATTGTATCTTAGCAGTGTTGTGAAAACAGTAGAAAGCAGTAAACGCTTATTTTTTTTGTCTGAGAAAAGATGTTTAAGATACTGTTTTTACATAGTTATTTTTCAAAGTAAAAATGTACTTGGTTTCAAATATTTTTTTAAACCTACTGAGGGCTTGTCTTCACTACTACGCTACATGGGTGGAGCACTTTCCCATCAATATAATTACTCGATCTCAATGAGAGATGGAAGCTATGTTGGCGGGAAAGCATCTCCTTCTGACGCAGCCCAGTGTAAACACCACTACTTTAAGTTGATGCAACTTGCCTCACTATGGGGTTGGTTTTTTTCACACCCCTGAGCAACATAAGTTACATCGACTTAAGTGGTAGTGTAGACAAGCCCTGAGTTGCAGGGAAGATTCCAATGGCCTAAGAGATAGATGACTATTTCTAAATCTAGAAAATGTTTCACTGAAGTCTTCAGAATAATTGATTTATTTATAGCATTGAAAACTTTCTTCTATGTTTGCTAGCTTTATGGATACTCAGGCCACATCTATATTACAGACTAATTTAGTATAACTATGTCACTCAGGAGCGTGAAAAATCCCAGTGCAGACCGTTTCTCCCATTGACATAACAGTTAATCCAGCTGCCCAAGAGGTGGTAGCTGATGGGAGAAGCTCTCCCGTTATCATAGTAGCATCTTCACTAAAGTGCTACAGTGGCACACTGCTATACATTAAGACAAGTCCTAAGTAAAATGCACAGCAAAACATTCCTGCATTTCAGTAACTAAGTACAGATATGGTTTGAATGAGTCAGGATTGTTCCTAATTTGTCTTATAGCTTCTGCCTTTTTGACATAGTGAAGCTTAGCATTTAGCCAGTCTTCATGCAGTGGCTGTGACCCCTTAGTTATCTATTGTTAAAATATTCTAATACCATTTTAATAGAATATCTGAAAAGTAGATTTCTTTTCCCATTCTAAAATTAAAAATTAATCTTGCTGTTGAGGAATTTTCTTTTGTTGTATTTCCTTTCCCCTCCCCCATTCATATTCAGTGGTTCTCAACCAGAGGTATGTGTACCCCTGGGGGTATGTAGAGGTATTTCCAAGGGGTACGTCAACTCATCTAAATATTTGTCTAGTTTTCAACAGGCTACAGAAAAAGCACTAGCAAAGTCAGCACAAACTAAAATTTCATAGACAATGACCTGTTTATAGTGCTCTATATACTATACGCTGAAATGGAATATAAATATTGTACTTACAATTGATTTTATAATTATGGTAAAAATAAGCAATTTTTTATTAACTGTGCCCTGTGACTTTTTTGTATTTGTCTGATTTTGTAAGCAAGTAGTTTTTAAAGTGAAGTGACATTTTGGGGGTATGCAAGACAAATCAGACTCCTGAAAGGGGTACAGTAGTCTGGAAAGGTTGAGAACCACTGTTCTAGATAATATCCATATGGATATAGCCATTGCTTTAATCTGTTGCTACGGTATTGCAACTGGAATTACTCTATCCCATTTTAAACAAGTATGATGAATGGAATGGGTTAAAAAGAACAAAGGAGTGATCTTTCTGCAACATGAAAGAGTTTTAATAATCAGTTAAGTAATTAAAAATGGGTTACTAGTAAGACTACTTGTGCTTAAAAAGTATCATTTAAATTTTCCATGTAACACTGAATTTTCCCCAAAATAATTAAGTAGATGCAAAAATAAGTAAACTAGTAGGCTGAACTTAATAAATAGAAAATATTCTTCTATTGCAGCTCTATGCAGGTGCTATCCTTGAAGTGTGTGGATGAAAATTGGGAAGGTTCCCTCAAGTTCAGGGTAAGTAAAGGTATCACTACATCTTTTTTTATATATACAGAAGATTTGATCATTCCGCTATGACACAATTTAAATAGTATTTTCTTTAATAAAGCAAGTTATAAATTTAATAGGAAAGTGATAAAAATTGAGTCCTATAGAGCCTAGACTACTGGAACTAAGGCACAGTAATTTTCTGTAGTATTACATGAAGCTTGCTGGCCATTTTATGGACTATTCTTAACCCAAATCCTGATGTAACTGCCTGCTCTCTCCGTGGATAAGCTGACTAGCATGACTGGAATACAGTAGTGTAAAAGGGAAACCGTGTCAGTGTGAGAGTTTCAGGGTTAAATCTATAAAGAACTTCAATGTGGAAATATGTTTGTAAAGGGGGAGAGGATTTAAATGGCTGCAACCGTTTCATCTGTTTAGTAAGTTCTTAATTTATTTTGTTTTATTTAGATGTATTTTAGAAGTACCTATCCTAAACTTTAGTCTTTCTGCTATGGACTTTTATCCTGATGGACCTATCCTTTCTAATCAGTCTTCCGAAAACATCATCTATTATAGGCAGGGTTGATAGCATTGTCCGTTAAGTATGTCCTATATTTCATTTGCTGTTTGTTATGTGAAGATGTTATATAACTGTGTCAAACCTGGAGTGAAATTTTTCATGTTGTTCTGCTTCAGCGCCTCTCCATCAGTAAAATGAGAATCATTCCCCTTGTCCCATTACAGGTGAGCTGCAGTTTAGACTGTTTTTAGTCCTTCAGGTACACCTCTCTGGTGATACGTTTCACTACTTTAACTCATCTCTGGACAGAACCATGTGATCCTACCAGTTTGAGACTGTAAATGGGTGCATCCCAGGGACTCAAACTGTTGTAAATAAATAGACAGGCCTGACTGTATTTGGCACCTGCATGCCCTCTTTCTCCAGGAGCCTGTGACCTGTGGCTGATTAAAAGTCCTAGTTTCTTCAAAACAAATCACTACTTACTCATCAAGCAAAGCAAATATATACAAACAAAAAGCCTGTCTGCCTGAGTCTTAACTCCATTCTTTCCTTGCAAGATTTGGGAAAGTTCCACTAAGCCCAGACCCTTTGCTCCTGGCCTGGGTGAGACTCTGGTGTATTCTCAGTCAGACTCCTGTCTAGCTGCTGCTGCCTGTGCACCCCGTTTCCTCACTAGGCTGGGTTTTTACTAGCTTAGTGCCCCTTTGATACTAGCCTTGGGCCAGGGAAAAATTGACCTTCTAGCCTGGTTGGTGCACATTTCCCAATTAGTTGAGCGCTCATTGTTTCCCCATTGCAACCTCCCTTGATACAATCATGCCTGAATAATGACATGAAGTGCATAGGATTATTAAATACAGATAACTCCAGTCTCCACACATCCCCATTTAACAAGGATGTTGAAGATAAATATAGTATGAGTGCTTCACAAACTAAGTGAAGGGATAAATATCAGGGAGGGAGAAGAATTATTTAAGCTTAGTACCAATGTGGACACAAGAACAAATGGATATAAACCGGACATTAGGAAGTTTAGACTTGAAATTAGACAAAGGTTTCTAACCATTAGAGGAGTGAAGTTCTGGAACAGCCTTCCAAGGGGAGTAGTGGGGGCAAAAGACTAAGCTTGATAAGTTTATGGAGGGGATGGTATGATGGGATAGCCTAATTTTGGCAATTAATTGATCTTTAATTATTAGCAGGTAAATATGCCCAATGATGGGATGTTAGATGGGGTGGGATCTGAGTTACTACAGAGAATTCTTTCCTGGGTGCTGGCTGGTGAGTCTTGCCCACATGCTCAGGGTTTAACTGATCGCCATATTTGGGGTCGGGAAGGAATTTTCCTCCAGGGCAGATTGGCAAAGGCCCTGGAGGTTTTTCACCTTCCTCTGCAGCGTGGGGCACAGGTCACTTGTTGGAGTATTCTCTGCACCTTGAGGTTTTTAAACCACGATTTGAGGACTTCAATAACTCAGACATGAGTTAGGGTGTTACGGGAGGTCAGACTAGACATAATGGTCCCTTCTGACCTTAAAGTCTGAGTCTAAGTGATGAGCACCATAGAAAAGCCCCTGATGAAATCATTGTGTCTTCAGAGCAGGGTTTGAATATTGTGCAATAAATAAGGCATGGAGAGAGACACTAAACAATGAGAAAAGAAAATCTTAGAAATGAAGAGCTAGAAGGAATCTTGAAGTTATCAAGTCCAGCTGCTTAACTGAGCATGATCCAAAGCGCATATGCACAAGGGGGGCCAAATTAGGGTTGCACAGATATAAAATTACTTCTGTTCTATCAAACTAGCTTAAAATAGCTGTGTACATACTCTTCCAAACACTCTTCTTCCTCACTCCACCCTCTCATGAAAAGCCCAGGGTCCTCCTGAGACTTCATCTTCAGTTAAAACCAATTTCAACATCCTGTTCCCTTAGTCCGCTACAATTTATACCCTTTTGGGAAATAATGGTGAACATATAGGCAGACACTCCATAGAGGGGCTGGGGATAATTATGCTGAAAGGGAACTAATTAAAATCAGTTTCTCATTCAGGACCTCTAGAATCTAATATCCTGGAAGCTGGCTCACATTTGTAATCAAGAGTCCTTTCTCTTAATCCTTGTTTTTTCTAAACAAGTTCATAGGTTTCCTTAATTCTACTAAACTTAGCTTGCTTTTTAAAATGATTGAAGGTATTGTCTACATTGCAGTCACATGGTGTGATTGCTGCTTCATGTAGACATACCAGAGTCAGCTTTAATCTAGCTAGCTCCAGTACTAGAGCAGTGAAGCCATGGCAACGCATGCTTCAGCATGAGCTAGTTATGCAAGTAATCACCCGGTTTTCCAGGTTGGTTTGTACAGCCCACGCTGGAGCGCACACTGTTGTAGCTTTAATGCTCTGGGTACACAAGCTAGCTAAATTAAAGCTAGCTCAGGTATGTCTGTGTAATCTGCAGTCACACTAGTAACTTCAGTGTAGACATACCATGACTGAAGCTTGGGAGCCTGCCAATACGTACTCTCATTTGACTGGCAACCCTTCTTTTGTACAATGGTAATAGAGGAAAGACTGACAAACCTTTGCAGGTACATAATTTTCTCTTGGTCATGAACTTTCATATAGTTAGCAGATCTAAATGTATCCTGATAACTGGTGTCTTCAAACCAGTTTTGATACAACCAGCGTTCTTGTTCCCACATACTCTAAAATATTTAGAAGCACAATGTAATACTGATTTTATTTAATTTGAATTTATCCTCAAGTATTGATACCTTGAGTTTTTAGTATACTTGCCCATTTGTTTTGGCAGGAAGTAAAAATGATCATTTTTATCTTGAGTGTCCACCTTAAATTTTAACGTTTTGGGAACCTTAAATTTATCTAAGGGCTCTATATATTTCCAATTGTCACTTGACTGTTTGTTACAGAAGTGAGGTTGACTGAAGGTCATGCTGCTGCTTCTGAAGCTTCAAGAGTGCTGGTATTTTTAGGTTATATTGAACTGTGTAACCTGTCGTTGCCAATGCTCTCATTACAAACATTCACTTCAGTTTGATTCCAGTCTGATGGCTCCCTCTAGGATTTATTTTTCTTGCAGAGTATACACAAGATGGCAGCACTAATTGCTGGATTGTGAATGTATTGGAATTACATAGATTACTGTGTTAATTCTGTAGATGACCTCAAGTTCTTTATTTTTTAAGTACTTATAAAACATGGATTTAAATTTTATCACTTGGCTTACAATTCAATCTGATGGCGCAGTACCTCTGTCTTGTTTTTCTCTTTGTCCAGAGATGATCTTCACCGTACAGAGTTCTAGTTTTAAAGTTCTTGTTTGTGAAATAAAGTGAATCATCGTATGACAAAGTTACACAATAAGGAGAGGAACCATTCTTTAACCACTGGTAGAAAAGAATAGATTTTCTGGTACTGATACGTCAAATGGAACTCTTATTACAGTAGTTAATTTCAATTGCTGTTTTTAACTTAGGAAAAAGTCAGTATTCAAGAAATGTTTTTAAAATCTGTCTAGCTAGAATAAGCTCAAAATGTAGTCAGTGGATATTAAGCACCTAAGAGTATGAGAGACAATGAAAAATCTTTAGTCCCAGCAAGTTCTTCGGTTTGGAAAACTGGTGCTTACTGATTATACAACACTATTTAAAAAAAAAAAAAAAAAAACCTTCCATAAACATTTTAAATAAGTGTCTTTGTACATATTGCCAGAGTCACCCATTATCTGTCATATAAACAGCTTTGGGTATACAGAAAGACAATATTTTTCTGCAAATATCTGTACAGTGATACTAGCAAAAACGCTGGTGAACGTTCCTCAAATTGTTCTGTTATGGATACAAGCACACTGTACTCAATTTGTGCTAAGTGAGATTAGACAAAAATTCTACTCTAAATATTAAACATTGTCTGTATGATCATGTAAATGTATTAATTCACAATAGAAAGCCAGAAAATGGCCATTTGACTGACCATTCTAATTGTTATTACATCTGAACACAAACTTTTAAATTAACAAACAGTACTCTGTTTACCTTCAGGTGGATCTTCAGTGGTAGCCCTGTTTTCTTAATGGAGGAGATAAAATTGTGATATTTAATGTATTAACATTCTTTCCATTGTTAGCAGCAACATTCAATGAATGTCTTTATTATTTCCCAATGCATTCAGTTGATCAGCAAGAGAACAGCCAGCTCACCACCTTATGAAACTGGTTTTAATCAGGCAATTGGTACACTCCCAGCAAATCTGTTGCACAGAAATCTTAACCCAGTTCTCAAATATTGGAAATGTCTTGTTTTTAATAAAATCCCATTGATTAAGACTTACATCTTGCAGGTATTTACTAAAATCCCTTCCATTTTCAATGTGGCCTTTTTTTAAAAACTCCCCCCAAATACTACTGCCCTTTATCACAGTCTTCCTTAGCCAGAATATTATTAGATAAAATAAACATCTGCAGTAGGAATGGTCAAAACCAGTGCTCTTCAAATCAGAAATGTAGCAGAATTATTAGTCATGCTGAGTGGGAAACTGCAAATGCACAACCTGCATCTTTTTTGTGAACAATCACATTCCTCATTCCAGATATCTTGAATCTGTTTTTGAAAACTTTAGTTCTTTGTAATCTATCAAATTGTTGTTCTGAAGTACTTGTTTTTCATAGAAACTTATAGTCTTCAATATGCCATCCAGAGTTGAGGCCCCACAAGGAAAATGACTGAGCCTGTTAGATGTGCACTTCATCTTTTGTAATTTAGTCTCTTCATAAAATTATATGGGTCATTATGGAGATTTTGAAGCAGGACCATGTTATGTGCCCTCCTTCCCCCCCCAAAATTATAAATTTACAGGAGTGTCCTTGCTGGAGGAAATTAATTCTGCGAACTTTACTATTCAGAATGATTTATACATATTACTAGCCAACCCTTTTTTGCCGTTTACTCAACAATTCATTGTATCTTACTTTATAAATAAGACACGAATGTCTAAACATAATAGGATGAAGTTTTATTTTTACTCTTCTGTGCAATCTCACTTCTTGAATGTTCCCTTTGAAAAATAGAAGGAGAAAATTACCTAGTTTGTGTTCTTTATAGAATAATAATTTTCAGTTGTTTTTCTTTGTTCTTTCCTCCAAATTTCAGCTTTTGTCAGGAGTGACAAACCTAAACTATTCAGGGGACTGCAAATCAAGGTCAGTAGCATTTTTTAAAACCCATTTTAAATTCTGGCTTAAGAGCAATTAAACCTATTTGAAACCTGTCCTTTCTCAGTGTTTAGTACTTGCTTATCAAGTAAACCTGTATCACATACAAAGGGTTCATACATGGAGTGTTGATGTAAATCTTAATGGCAGGAGCTCTGGCCCACCTACAAATAGATTGGGTGAAAACCCTGTATAATTGTATCCATTGCTAAGATATGATTGCTTCGGTAGTGCTATTGGTTACATCAGGTTATTTCTGTAAATAATATTTAGTATGTAATAGCACATGGTTTATGTACTTCAACTATGCTGACTTGCTGGGTGTGAAGTCTTGGAATTCTGAGCTTCCTGTTATAGTTCCAGTTCTCGTTTTCTGTATTAAGATTCCTGTGTTCCTCTCCTCTTATACTTCCTCAACCCCCAAATCACCTACCATTCCCATCCATCCAGTCATCCTCCCACTTCCTTTCCCCATAAATCTTTGTTCCCATTCTTTCCTCTTACTCCATCCTTCCATGGTTCACTCCTCCTGTTCTCATTCACCTTCCCCCCCCCCTTACCTCAAGTCTGTCCTTCCTCCATATTCTCTAACTTTCTCTCCCTGCTGAGTCTTTTACTCTGTCCTCACTGCAGACTTTGTATGTGGTGTTGACTCTCTAATCATTTCCATTCTTCTCACCTTGACTCTGGCACCAATCTTTCTTCATGGTCTGGAAAGCTAGATGTTGAAGAACTCCCTCTTGTACAGAATGCTGCTGCCTGTCACATCTAATCTGGGCAGAGCAGCACCGTCCCATTGTTCTGTACTCCAACAATTCTGTTTATTCATTTCAAGATCCAGTTCAAATTTTCAGTTGTCTTTAAAATGCCTACATGTACTTATTTCAACTTGCCACACAAAATTCACACATTTATTTTCCTCCTTCCACTCACCAAGAAACAGCATCGTATGTCACTTCATAGTCTGAACACCTCTGTTTTCAGAGAATAGTGTTCTCTTAAGCAGACTTCACGTGGAAAAGACTCTGTATCTCTGCTTCATGCATTCTGTGTACGTTCTCTCCAAAAGCTCTCCCAAGAGCATCTTTTTCCTTTGCCTCAATTTCTCTTTGGCTCTACTTATTTATTTTAGTTGCATTTGTAATACAATTTAACTTCAAAGCATTCTCAGCTAGAATTGGTATGAAACATTACCAGTTTAACCCTTTAGCACCCTTGAGTCTGGTATTTGCGAAACTGATTAATAATTCCATTAGATTAATTGTAGTGACTTGTAATGGCAAACTAAAACAAGTTGACTAGGTTAGCTCAGAGTAAAAGATTCCCAATGCAATTGTTCTAGAAAATTATTAATTGCATTTAAAGAACCTAACCCATTGAAACAGAAGTTGTAATTTGGGCTTCCCTTTCCCCTTTATTTGCTGAGTCTTCAAAAGTGTGAAAATATTTTAGCAGCAGGTCATATTAGGAAAGGATGCATTATAGCCTCAAGATGTGTTAATAGCAGAAATCTATAGTACAGCATTGAACTCTGATTAGAACAGGTGACCAGGAGTAACTAGAAAAATATGCCAGTTACATTATGAGAACGCTAGTAGATATATGGAGAAGGAGCAATTCAGAGAGTTGCCTAGTTACTACAGGTGGCAAACGAAGTTGTTACAATTTAATGACTAAAGAAGAATATCCGTTCCCTGAGCTATCCAGTCTGTACCCTACTTTCCTCTCCCATGCTGTGTTGTGTAATACAGTAGTTGTTGAACCTTAACAGTTTGAAATCCTGCCTTGGTAAGTAGTAAGATGAAGAGGTTACCATATTACTACTGTTGCCTAGTTCAGTAGCTTTTAGTAAGTGTCACCTTTTGTTGGCAGTCACAGGAAAAAGGACAAGGACTGAAAGAGCATCAAAACTGAACTTTTTGTGATGGTCCCTCACCTACGGGTTTGACTCCTGTTGACGGGCAGTATGGGAAAGCTTTTATGCTCTCTGCCTTTACTTCTAGTGTTGGAGGACTCTAGTTTCCATGACTGGCAAGGACTGGTTAGTGCTCTTTGTAGAAGCACTAACAATTTTTTTTATAAAAGCACTGAAGAAGAAAAGCAAATATTTGGGGCCTTCTGTAAATATTATGCAATCAATTAGGTGATATATTCTGGGGCTGAGTATCAAATGTCTGCCCTATACACATCACTTCAGTTAACTTGTGGTATCTCAAACTTGGAAAAATGAGAACTAGGGAAAAAATATTTTTAAAAATGTGGATTGAGACTATTGCTCACTCAGTTTTGTTGAGGTTACTTTTTCCTTACTGGTTTAAGAATAAGAATCCAGTTCAAGATGGATGCTAGGCACTGTTTTCAGTGTTGGAGCAAATGCTGATAAAAAGTTTCAAGGTTTTTTAAACTTAATTAAAACATTTACAACCTTACCTAAGGCCTAGCAGGAATGACTATATTTTCCTAAATTAAAGATTGGACTTTCAAATTAGCATAAACCTCCCCCCCCACACACACAAAAACTGCTTAGATTTATTTCCCAATACAAATTGCATGGCCCAAATTAGACAAAAACTTTGCACTTAAATGCTTTATAGTATTAAATGTCATTCAGAGGGTTTTTTTGGTTTAATTTTAATTAATTTTTATACCTGCATATAAAATAATTCAATTTGAAATTGGTATTTCAGCAATTGAGCTATTTAATTTAAAGCTGATTTGTGAGGTGGGGGGGGGGAATGTGATTTCCAGACAGAAGATAACTAACCTTCTCTTTGTGCAGTATGTGCGTGGTTCTGATCCTGTACTAAAGCTGCTGGATGACAGTGGGAACATTGCTGAAGAACTGAGCATCCTCAAATGGAATACAGATAGTGTAGAAGAATTCCTAAGTGAAAAACTAGAACGCATATAAATCTTGCTGCTTTCTGTCCTTTCCTCACATTTGATCCTGGTTATCTTCTGAGATAAACTGTGCTACACCCAGCAAATCATTCCAGCTTCTACATTATTTTTAAAAAAGATAGTGTATGGTACTAAATGTCTTTTAATTAGAAGGTGAAGCTTCAGCACAGCATACATCTGACAACCTGGCAAGCTGAACAAATAGTTTGTGCTAGTACATATCAGCTCTTGGTGTTTGTAACAATGCATTCATTTCATTAATGATAAACTCGGTTAATTATGCAAATTGTTGTAATTGGACCAGTTTTTACAAACTTTTAAAACTAGTTGGCAGTTCCAAATAATTGAGATGATTACTATGCTTTTTTTGTATGTTACTTTTCTGTGTACAGGAAGTCATAATCAAATGTGAGATGTACTCTGCCTCCAAAAAGATTTGTCTGCTAGTCCTCTCTCGCATTTTGTATTTCTCAGCTGTCCTTTTTATAGACATGTTATATACAGTTTATAACAAATGCCTGGTTCTAAAAGTTTTGGAAATTTTGTTATGATGGAGGAAGAACTCACGATCTGGAGTGCTTGTAAAACATGAAAGTAGGTGCACTTTAGTGAAGACTACATAGAAAACCTGTAAGGCATGTGTAAGTCTGATGTCAGGTGTACTTTACACCAAGTGTTTTACTTTGCTACAGTAAATCTGAGTTATTAGAATATAAAGTGTTTAGAGGGCAATAAATTACTTTCACAAAACTCTTGGATATGCTTTTTATTTATTGAATTTATAAAATTTTCCCTTTTTAATCAACTCATTACTGTGAGCAGAGAACATAAATACCCTGTACAGACAGTATACTAAGACTGAGACCCAGTGTGAATGGTCAGTTTTGCTAGTTGAGTGAATACATACATTAAAATAAGGATAACTTATGAAACGTGGACTTAATTTATATTGAAGCTGAAGTTTAATTAACAAACAAGTTTCTCCCCTTAACTTATTTACATATATTTAAGGTTTTTCAATGGATGAGGTATGTCCTCATGCAACCTTAACTACCACTCAACATAATTAAAAAAAAAAAAAAAACTTCCTAGTTCTTTTTAAATACAACTTTGTATCTCAGTGGATAGCTCAGAGTAAAGGAGAGAGCACTGCACCTGCCTGCAAATCAAAGGGAGAAATTGTGCAATCTTGTATGATGATGGTGGGTGGAATAGAAAGTTTATCTGTAGCAAGAGAAAGTGAGGCAGAATTTGCTAAAATGAAGCATTTTCAAATCAACAGGCCTGGATAACTTGCATCCAACAGTCTTAAAGGAACTAGCTGTGGAGCACTCTGAACCACTGACGTTTATTTTTAAGTCATGAAAAACGTAAATTCTAAAGCTTTGGAGTACTACTAACAGTTCAAATATTTAAAAAAGGTAAAAAGGGATGACTGGGGGACCTATGGATTGGTTAAATAATTGAATGGTTAATTCAGGACTCAAAAATTTAAAGGCTAAAATTATACAAATCCTCAGAGGTGTTCAGACTAGATGATCAGTGATCCCTTCTAGCCTTATAATTAAGGCTAAGATTTTGTCACAGGTATTTTTAGCATTTTAGTAAAAGTCCCAGAAGCCTGAGCCCCGTCACTGGGGCAGCTGCAGGTTCAGTGTTGGAGCTCAAGCATCCCCTGTAGCAGCTGGGGTGCCCCTGCCACCTGCAGGGACTGAAAGCTGAGAGGTACCCCTACTGCCCACTGCAGTCAGGAGCTCTGGGGGCTGCCCGAGGCAGCAGGGTACCCCACAGCTCCCAGCCTCCACAGGTGGCAGGGGACCCTGCAGCTTCCCAGTGCCCCAGGCTGAAGTCACTGATTCCATGATTTCTGTGACTTCCATGACCATCAGTCTCTTATAATCCATGCATATGGTTTCATGGAAGGTAGGTCTTGTTAATCAAATCCATCTTTTACAAGGTTATGGTTGATTTTTTTCCAAGCATTTAATCTAGAACCACATGACACTGATTAAAAACAAACTTGCATTAGATGGAACTACCAGAGCACACATTAGATGGACTAAAAGTTGGCTCACTAACAGATCTCCACCTGTAATTGTTAGTGGGGTGACAAATGAATTGGATTGTTTCCGTCAGGGCACCCTAGGAGTCAGTTCTTGGTCCAAACACTGCTCTGTTGAAAAGTTACTATTTAAATGATATACAATTTTTGCTGGCCAAGTTTGCAGATGCCAAATATTGGTGGGGTAGCCTATAATTACCGTGATCTGGAGTGCCTGGTTAAGTGGTCACAATTCAAGAAGATGCATTTTAATAGCCAAATGCAAAGTCATATCTAACAACAAAGAGTGCAGGCTATACCTCTGTGGAGACTGTCTTGAAAAGCACTGTCTGAAGGACATAAGGCTCTTCACACGTTAACTGTTAGTGTGAGCTTTCAGTGCAATTCTGTGGTAAAAAGGGGTAATGTAATCCTTGGCTACACCGACAAGGGAATATCAAATAGTAGTAGGGAGTGACCTTGCTTCTATGCACAGCATTGATAAGACTACTAGTAGAATACTGTGTCCAGTTCTGGTATCCACACAAGAAGTATGTGGAAATACTGGAGAGTTCAGAGTGCCACAAAAGTGATTCAGGGACTGGAAAAGCTTTGACATAAGGCTTAAGGAGCACAATCTATTCAGCTTTAAAGAAGTTTGAAAGGTGAATTGCTGCATGCAAGTACATACACATTGAAAAGAGGAGATGGTGGGGTGGGGGAGCGCTCTTCAGTCTTCCTGATAAAGGCATAAGATCCAGTGGCTGGAAGTTGAAGTTAGACAAATTCAACCTGGAAGTTGTTTCCTGGCAGTGAGGGAGGGTAATTAAATATTGAAACCATTTTCCAGAGAAGGTGGTGGATTCACCCTTGCATGCAGTCTAGGAAAAGCTTACATACGTTTCTAAAAGATATGCTTTAATACAACATCTGAAGGAGTTGGAGACTTCCAGGTCTTGGAAGAAGTGTACTGCTATTGGAAAGCATTTCCAAGGCTCCTGTTGTAGGATCTAAGCATCAGCTACAGTAGTTAGAATTTCTCTAGATAACCATAACAAACTCTGCTTCACATCGTCTCTTGTTTGCAGTTTTAAAGAAACACTATATTTAGTAAACATATTAGAATTGTGACAAGCCACAAGAATCATTCATCCCAGTGCACTTGAGCAAGTGTCCTTACTACCTTGGCATTCAGATAAGTACATAATTAAACTATATATACACAGTTTAGTAGCCTAGTGCTATACCATCAGTAGGATGTAAAAACGGGGCCAAAAACCACAGATTGTGCGACTACTGAGAAGTCTGTGTTCTCCCTGCAGATGGCCTATTTATGACTCTTCTGTTCAGGCAAGGCAAGCTTAGTGTAGGTCTAGGGAGTTGGGAATAGCAGGACAGAAGTAGCTTTGTCACCGTGGCACTTCCTTGAGGGTGGGGCCAATCTGGTTCCAGGCCAGTCCCAAGCATAAATTAAAGCATCTGAAAGGCTGCTGTAATCCATAGCTGCTCTTATGATGCCAAAGGGTCCATTTCACGGGCCTGAAATAATCCAAGACTCAAGGCAGCTCAATACCCAAGGATTTCCCTCATAGTCCTGCAGCCAGCTAAGCGGGATTTAAGGCTGCCTTACACCACTGGAATGGTACAAAATAGCCCTAATGAAGCAGAAAATCAAGTCCAAACTAACGTTTTGGTTGAGGCAAGCCATGACTATACCCAGCTTCTTGTGCTTGCAATACACATGACAACACGGGACTGGTGGAAAGGGGGAAATTGACAACACTGAATACAAGCCAGGTCAAATGCTGAAATTGTCACCCCTACATAGTTTCAAGTGTGTACAACAAGTAGGAACTTAAATCTGGTGGCTGTATTTGCACTGTTTGGAAGTTGTGTGGGAAAAGTTAGACCACTGAAGAGATTTGCCTTGTTATGGAAGCTATTTAGCTGCCTGAGAATATAGGATATTTCTTTCCTCCTATAAAAGGGGAGGCATGTCTGTAGAGGAGAATTCAGAGGCTAAAAATAAAACCGCCTCTCTGTCAACAACAACAGAGACTTAACTCATGGACGCTCAGCTACCCTCTTGCAGCTGACCCACTGCTCCTCAAATCATAGAAAGCCTTTTTTTAAAATAAATTAATAAATTAAATAAAAAGGTTTATTCCAGCATATTGAAAAAGATAATTTATTGACTGGTTATTAGAAGCACCAACAGATTTTTCCTTCAAAGAGAAAAGCTGGGACTAGAAGACAAAAGACAGAGTACAGCATATTGCCGTAAGTGCAGTAATGCATTATTGATCTGCTATTGATCAGTAGGCTGTCTTCCCTACCAAATGCACTTTTATATTAATTAGAGTTCTGTAGTCTATGTATATGGTCACTAGGGCATTAATTAGATATTGGCAAGTGGTGATAATCAAATGTAAGAATAGCATGCTAGAGAATGGACAGAACAGGTTTGGCTAATTAGTTATTAAGAGGACAGTTACAGAAAGGGGTGGAGGCTTAGTAAAACTATGCTTGCATTAGGAACTATGGTGCTAGGCACCTCAATTTAAATATAGATCAAGTATATCAATTATTGATTTTGAAATATGTTCCTGGGAGTAAGTGAGACCTACTAGCCAATGTCCTTCATCAGACTGATCTACTGTCTGAGGGAAAAGAAGGGAAAAAACTATTCTAAGTGCTTCTTGGTGCACTGAAACTCCTAAAGTTCAGTGATGCTTAGGTCTATCCCCAACCATTTGAGGTACTTGGAGGTCCTAACTGAAGTGGAGTAAAATGTATCTCTTCTTGCTTTCACCACACCAACAATTTGAGTATAAAAGGAGTTGAACAGTCATTTTCCAGCAGCAGTGGGAGCAAGTGAGTTTATTACTGAGTCATAAAGCAAATTTTATATATGCTGTCCAGCTAGGCTGAAGTTTCAACATACCTTTACGCAGGAACCCTAATGTATGGCTATAGTGAAAGGTTCTGGCTGCTATAGGGGCAGGGGGATGGTATGAACTGTACGCTCTCTACATAGGCACACACACAGAGATAAAATAGCTTAGCAGAACAAGTACATATTACACACATTAATGGGCCCTGATTCAAAGCAGCTTTGAGGGTATATTTATTTAGATATTAAATAAATGCTGCATCAGACAGTTTCACATTATATTAGTATTTTACTGCAGTAGCCTATACAGATTTGAAAAGAAGCAGAATTTGTTTTGTCATAATCTTCCTGGTATTGTCTTAACACTTGTTACCAGAGCAAGAGGCAACTGAGTCATTGGGTGATAATTCAATGGGAGTTGCAGATACCGAGCACCAGACCAGATTAGGCCTACACAGAACATGTATTGAACAGTGAAGCATGATGGAAGAACTTTATCTTGCTCTTCTGCCCCAGGCAGGACTAAATGAGACTTCTGCTTTTGGAGTGAGCTATTAGAGAAATGGAGGTCAGGTCGGCTGAATGGACATGAAGGCCACAGCATCTAGTTATGTGCTTGGCCCTGTACAAGACACAAAGATAGACAGTCCCTGCACTAAAGATCTTCCCATTGAGAAGACTGGCAGAGAAGATGGGACACACTAGGAAAGCCAGAGAATATTATTTTTATATTTAGTGACAGTATATTTATACGTAGTAGTAACCCGAGCATGAACTATGGGCACTGAGACAGATTTTAGGAGGGATTTGAATAAGGAGCAGGTGTGGCCTGATAGCATCATACTGTAGTTTCAAAGCTAGGGCACAGGCTAATTTTCTTCGTGTAGAATCTGTACAAATGCTTTCTTTTTTAAGTAATAAAACAGACACACTCTTGCTATTTTATTTAAAGTCTCTGTTAGGATTTAGCTTAATTACTATTTACACTAATATAATTAGGACACAGTCAAGCTCAGATCCTCATTGTACTGGGCGCTATTCTTCTAGAGACAAGTACTTGTTACTTTTTTCTTCTGATTTATAAAGTTTTCCCTTCCATAGCAAACTACAAAGTTAAAGATCAAACTGTGAGAATCACCCCTTTAGCCCATAAAAGAAGTTAGCTTCATTTCAATTTCAGTGATTTGTAATATAGCTTTGATCAACTCATCACCAGCAGGAAGGAAGTCACCCCCAAGAGACAAACCCTCTGTGCTGTGCTTTGAGGCATTATCTTGTAACTGTTCTTCTGAAGATTTACATTCATGTAATCCCATTATAAAAGTCACTATTGGAAGGGATAGAACAAATCAATCTTATTGCAAAGCCACAATTTCATTTAAGAAAATATTTGCTAGTTTATTTTTATTTTTTTAATATATATGAAGAAATTCCACACAGAGGGAGGGCCTGGCAGCTGACTTACTGGAATAAGTGGACAAAAGTTTCTCAGGGTAGAACTGAACATTTGCAGAATTATTCACTAAGCAATTCCCTTGCCAGGAGCCTTTTGGCCAGTGTTCACTATTGCAATACAGCAGTGCATGCTGGAGCTGAGATACACACCACCCTTCCCACTTGGGCTGAAGCTCATCGACTAAGGCATACCTAAAAACTACATGAAGAAGTTAGTCTGTACCAGAAGTGATTCATTGTCCACCCGCAGAGGGAATGGAGACCAAGCAGATACCCAGGCAATAAAGGTAAAGAAGAGCATCCATCTCTTACGAACTGGGCCAAAGATCTATGCATAGGGACCTCCTGGGATGTCCCAGGCTGTCCCAGTACTCAGAGCATGGTTTCACAGAAGAGTTAATAGTGACAGAATCCTCATATATATGGCCTTGGAACTCATTGCACGTGTCTTTTTAGAACAGACACAATCTCACTCGCAAACATTTTGGAGCCAGTATGGCTGCTTGTCAGTCATGCCTGCTGTGCTGGTGTACAAAAAGCTTGCCGGTGATGTTGTACACCAAGATGGCTGATGGGCCTCCAGGCCCACCAAAAAAAAAAAAAAAAAAGGCTAGCTGTCAAATGGCAAGATGGCTAGGATTTGAAGTGAAAAATCACTGGTCTGTGGTGATTTGAGAGAGACGAGTGATACCAGAAGAAACTAGACCATGGTTTTCTTTTGGGTGAGGAAGCTGAATAATAATTTGGAAAATTCCTGATATATCTGCATGCCAGTGAGACATGCAATTACATAAGTATTTTATATACAAAACTGAATGCCTATTTTTTTCTGGGTGAGGTAATATCTTTTACTGGACCAACTTTTGTTGGTGAGAGAGACAAGCTTTTGAGCCACATACAGCTCTTCTTCCTGTCTGGGAAGGGACCATTCAAGGTAGTGTGGCCATTAACACTTCTGCAGTCTTTTGGCCCTATATTTCCAGGGATGGAGGCACCACAAATTGCTGATTTGGAAAGATCCAGCTAATCAGGTTGTCTGGTCAACAAAGAGAGTTCCTTCTACAGATCTACATATGATCTGCAATAAACAAATTCCCTTTGTTAGATACTGAAGCACATGCAGAACTAGCGGAGATTGATAGGAGCATAAGTCTTTTCCTTTCAAGGCTTTGACAGAAGCTTTAGGCCCTACATGCTGCTAGCTTTCTATATTTGGAGAACAGAGCTAATTAATCCTCAATATCTTTTTATTTACTTACATAAGAACGGCCCTACGGGTCAGACCAAAGGTCCATCTAGCCCAGTATCCTGTCTTCCGACAGTGGCCAATGCCAGGTGCCCCAGAGGGAATGAACAGAACTGGTAATCATCAAGTGATCCATCCCCTGCTGCCCATTCCCCTCATATTATTTTTTTCATTATTTTCTCTGGAGTCTGGACCTGGACTATATCTTGATCAAGAAATCTGAACCTTGACAAAAAATTAGTTGGCTATCCCTGCTATAAGGACTTCCTTGCTTACTGCCTTAGCCATGTCGTCCTTCTCTACTGGATTCCTATTGTCTTACGTTATGCTCAGTCTCCTTGTCCTGACCTTCAGAGCTCTACATAACTCCACTCCAGCCTCTCTCTTCTTCTACTGCACCCTCTTTCGCTGGTTCTTCAAGATAAATATTTGTATGTGCATTTCTCATCCTGATAGATGGGGATTTTCTTGTGAGTCTACTAAATCTCCATCCATGAAGGTGAGAATAGATCCCTTATGCTGAAAAGCTGCGCTTAGTCCTTGATCTGTACACAAAATTATTTGTCAAATGTGCTGGTATACACTGAATAAATCAGAGTTCCACGGCACTAGTACAATTCATCAGAATCTTGTAGTCCCAGAAGATATGGCTAGAGAACAATGTGCTTCTTCTCTAATTGCCTATTATACTGTAGGACAAGACTCCCTCCCACTCCTCCAACCCCCCCCCCCCACACACACACACACACACACTTCTTCAGGTCAAATGTTTGGTGCCATCTGCTGGTCACATTATGTTACAAAGAGGAGATTGTTATTAACTGTCTTGGGCATTTCTCTGATGATTTAAAGGTGATGATCACCCATTTGCTTTCCTTTAAAAAGCTTGGTCAAATTTTTACTCTTTTAAACTTCCCCGGGGGGACATTTAGTGCAATTTTCTATCTTGACTTACAACCTGTGCACAAACCCACTAAAGTTGATGAGCTACCTCCTAAATCTGGTCAGAATTTGGTCATTAGATCTTCAGTTACACAGTTCTAAAGACAATGTTACTTAATCATTGCCCTAAATGAAAAAAAACTATGATAGTCTAGCACAGGGAAGGAAGAAATTGACACCTTGGCTATGAATTTATAATATCACATGTATATATAACATAGAAACAAATGTCATTGTTGGAACTTCCTGTTCAGGCCCTTATTCCATCATCAGGTTAGCTGGTAGAATGTAAAGGTCACTATGCGAAACAAATCACAAAAACAGCTACCGAACTACACCAAAAGCACTATAGTGTAATTCCACTGACTTCAATGAAATTGCACCAAGAACAAATTCAGCCGCTTAATTTGGTTATTAAAAACAGAACAATGAAAGGCTTCACCCAAGACCTAATGCCAGCAAAAGGATTTTTTTTAAACCAAGTTTATCTTAACACTTCAGATATGACAAAAGGGTCTAAAACTTTAAACATTTCTTCCAGACTCTAGAATTAGCAACTAGGTTCACTAGATTAAAACACATTGGTCCAATTTCATCCCCAGGTGACTCAGCTTCAGTTGAGTACCATCAGGGATAGATTTAGCTGATTTATTATAGTAGTGACAAAAGGCTCCAGCTGAGTTTGAGGTCCTGTTGTGCTAGACAACTGTACAAACACATTGCCCAGAAGAATTTACAATCTAATAGGTAAGACAGGTGGGGGAGGGGGGCCAGTGCATGCAGAGATGCAGGTTTATCCAAAGTCACATTGTTATTCACAGCAGAAACACCAATGGTTCCTCAGTTATGGCAGTGTTGTTATAATAAGCAATGATCATATTTAGGTATGTACTCTAATTTCCAAGATGAAGGCAGGTGCCTCCAAACCTATGCTACTCCTATGTTAGTTCTGAGAGGGATTTTGTAGAAGCAGCACTTATCTTTTGTTAACACACTCAATGCAGTGAATGTCTATCTCACTAGTAAGTCTGGCATACAGATTCTATATTGTACAGACAAGTATGTATGCATATGACTGACTTCAAAGGGAAGTGACCATGAACTCTCACATTCCACGCTTTCCATTACATGCTACATCTTGTGCAGATAAAAAAAACCTAGAATCCTTAGCTGAGCCACCTCTGCCATGAAGGGGAAGAGTCCTTATAAAGAACAAAGGGATGCAAGCCGTTGTTTCTATTGTTAAGACTCGTGGCCATTAGAGATGAAAACCACTCATCAAGTCACCTAGATCAATCCTTCTGCCAGCACAATGGAAAGTTTGGCATTTCAGCAGACTCTTTGCAGTGTGTTTATACCAGATATATTTGCTTCTGCCTTTTCAGTCAGGGAAAAGGGAGGGTGTCAGCTTCTTAAATTACACTTGCTTTAAATCAAATCTATTCTGTGTGCCTCATGAGCACTGGCATTTAGCACAACCCATGTAAGAATATCTGAACTCAGAAAAACTGTTCCTCTCAGATAGGGTGACCAGACAGCAAATGTGAAAAATCTGGATCGGGATGGGGGTGGCGGGGTAATAGGAGCCTATATAAGAAAAAAAGACCCCAAAATTGGGACTGTCCCTATAAAATCGGGACATCCGGTCACCCTACTCTCAGAGCTTCAATTTGTCACTCTTGCCACAACATGCAATAAAAATCACAAGTGTAGTTACCATCCCTACCAGTCGCTGTTCTCCCTTGGAGATGAAGGCTATAGAGTCAGTGGGGAGTGTGTTTGAACCCAAGGCTGGACAGCAGTCACTGTTAACTTGGGAGCCATTGATTCTTCATCCTGATGTCTTACAGATACCACCTAATGCTTTTTACACTCAAATGTACTGCAAGAGATGAGCAGATGAATGTGATGGTAAACAGCTACGCACATTTAACAAAGACCCTCCATACAGCGGTCACCATTAAAGAAAGTCAACATTTGCCAATCTTAACATACAGTGGTCTCTACAAGACCACAGAAATTTCCTATTTGAAACATAAGGAAATATCTGCCTCCAAGACCATTGTATGGCTACTGTTGCCAAGTGTTGACGTTTTAATGACAACCACAGTAGCAGCAATGGGCTGCGTAGGAGGCTAGTGAAGAGGAGAAAAACAGGGTCACCAAAGAATAGGCTCCCCAGGGAGACCCTGAGGTTATCCAAGAGGTACTTCCTGCTTTCACCTCCAAAGTGGGGTGGGGGGAAAGGAGGAGGGAAATCTCCAATCTGGAGAGTCAGGTTGGGTTGACAAGCATAACTCTTTTCAAACTGTTAAGGAACTACTAAGTCCTGGATCTTAATGTGCTGAGCAGTCTGGCCCCAATCAAGCCCTTAGGCATATGAATAGACACGTTGAAATTAACACACGTGCTTAAAGGCTTTGCTGGATCAGGGTTGGCAGCTTTCAACACCTTACAGGATTAAACCTAAAGAAGAGATTTACCATTATTTGCCCTAGCACAGAAAAAAATACAGGTTGTGTGAACAATTAAAAGTGTCCAGGACTTTAAATATTGCTTTCACCACATTTCCATACGTTTGCCCTTTTTACCCTAACTCCCCTGGTATACACCTCTACCCCAATATAATGTGACCCGATATAACACAAATTCAGATATAACGCGGTAAAGCAGTGCTCTGGGAGGGCGAGGCTATGCGCTCCGGCGGCTAAAAGCATGTTCGATATAATGCAGTTTCACCTATAACGCGGTAAAAAATTTTGGCTCCTGAGAACAGCGTTCTATTGTGGTGGAGTTGTATTTCCTAACCATCACATATTCCTAGGCAAGCTTATTAAAAGCAGGCAACATAAATTTTAGCTTAACATTCCAATTCACCCAGTGCAAACTCAAGTGTTCAGCCTCCTTGCTTTTTTTAAGAACTGTCTGTACCCCACTCTAGCTTAGGAACAATGCCAATGAGATGAAAGCAAGTCCCTTTGGAACATGAACAGCAAATTACTTAGATTTTACCTGATGTATGTATTTCTAAGTTGACTGTAGCCATCCTTTGCAACATTATCAGAGCTTTCCTAGTTGATCCACTCTGACAGAACACGTAGCAGATATTTTTAGTCAGTAATGTTTCTGAAAACACAGAAGTATTTGACTAACTGAGCTGGACAATCTCAGGACAAACATTTCTCCTTCTGTACCATCTGAAGAAAGAAGTCTCTTTCCCAGAAAGATTAATCTGCTGGTTGTCTTTGTGACTGTCACTGGTTGTTTGCTCAGCTTTTCCCACAAGGCCCTTCCCTATTTGGAGTCTCACCTACCTTGTTTATCAAGATGTTCTCTCTGTGGTCACAGAGTAACCCAGATTTTAAGAAATGGATCTTCTTATAGTGCAAAGGTGCATAAAACAGGAATACAAACGTTGTGGCTTCATAATGTGTCCATATAGCAACAGCATGTCCCTACTAGTGCTGAAGTGAACATTATTACATGAATGTATTAGAGACCATCATTATTGGACATGATTACAGAACTTTTTTTTAAAACCTTTTTAAGATGTGATGAGTATATTTTAAAAAAGTGACAACAAATATCCTCGCCTGCCCCTGCCCCCGAATGTGTCAAGGTCAGTGAGACCCGGTTCTGACCAAAACCTTGAAACCATTAGAGTCTGGTTGTGACTATCTTCTCAACACTAAAAAGTCTCATATAAGTAAAAATAAAGAATGTACAATATAGAGCCATTTGATAGACAGACTCTTTAAAAAGCTGCCATTTTGGTGTAACTCCCCATTAACCTAGTCGGCGTTTGATACCACACCCATCATGAGGTGGTATCCAAGCACTCCCATGGTATTTCAGGTCTCCCAGCTGCTCTGCTCCAGGATTTAACTACCACACATAATTCCAAGTAGGGCTCTGTGCTGGGGGGATCTACAGGAACCCAAATAGCTCCCTTTTACTATTCATGGTCAGTCACCAAGGGCTGTTGTTGTACTTCAAACGGTTTGTCTTCATGGCATTACCATCATTCAAACAGTTCATACAAATATTAAATCTCATGCACGCCCCTAATTCCAAGAGTCTGCATCGCTCCACTTAGGTGATGTTGACTTAGGTTTTAAAACTAGGGACTATGTGGATTCAGAATCTCTTCTATGCAGGTTTTTATGCCACACATCACTGTAGTATCTGAACACCTTCCAACAATGCATTAAGCAATGTGACTACGCATCTGTCACAGGTAGTTTGTTCTCCCATCCTTGGCCTTGACTATGCCTATGACTGTTATAAGGAAGACTGTCCCTAGTGATGAGTTCAAGACCAGTTCAATGGAGTGGAACAACCAACCACTCTGAATTTTGTCTACTAGTCTCAAGAAAGGCTCTAGCCAGAGGGGGATTTTGTTTGAAAGGAGAAAATATTCCAGAAATTCCCAAACTAGGAAAAACTACCATCTCCTCAAGGCCTAAATGCCAACACACCACTAAGCAAACTCCAGCTTCTCTCGGAGACCTGCCCTGTTAGTATTAGGGTCTGCTCAGCTTGTCTTAGTCCACAGTGCTAGTTTCCAGAGCCACTCAGGCTGCACCAGAAAGCTTAAATACTTCTCAGCCACCACAGCTGTTTCAAGCCTGACATAGCTCTACAGGCAGATACTTTACACCTAGAAATGCAGTGACCAACTTTAGAGAGCTAAGAGAGATGAGATAAATCTCTTTTATTGGACCAACTTCTGTTGGTGAGAGAGAGCCAAGACAACCTTGTCTTAATTATGGAAAATAAGTTAGATTCCCTCTGCCTCCCCTCCCTTTCCCCCCCCCCCCCCAAGATACAGCACAATCAGTTAATGGAAAGCTGAATGTGTCTCCACCCAGGATACTACCCCATATAACTGCCTTAAGCCTTTCAGGGCATTAGCAATCCTGTGACAAACAGCAGACCCAGACCTGAATAGGAATTAGAGCCCTGGGAGAGATTGGTAATTGCTAAACACAGCAAGGCAAAGCACTCCCATTCTTTCTTCCCCGCTCCCTACTATGAGAATTTCCCCTTGCTCTCCTCACAGATTTTTCGTAGCTTCTCCTTTTTCTCCTCCAAACTCTTACCTTGTCTCCAGGCTAGCTTCTGCGCTTGAAGAGGAGGCTAGAAGGTGTAAAAGGCCTAAGCCTTCCCTGAAGCAGTTTCCCACTAGACTACAGCAAAACTGGAGGCAGAAGAAACCATTGGAGAGAAAGGCAGGATAGGAAAGCAACAAATCTCTAGAGAGGTTGAACTCTCCCATTGGTTTCCTGTCTCTCATAACATCAAATTCAAGTGACGTCAGCTGAGCCACACACCATTGGGAATAGCTCCTTGGTTGTTGAGGGAGCCATAAGATCTTGATCTGATCTGCTAGAATTATCTACATGACTTCAGAAGGAACCAAGAACAATCAGCCTGTAGATATAAAGGGCTATAGGTGCAAGATGGTATTTATTACTGCAATAAGAAGAAAAAACATTCAGGTTATATTCACACCAGATATGGTTCCTGTGTCATCACTTCCCCACAGCCCTTGCCAATTAAGGGTCTGTCTGCACAGGGCTTAAAAATCATGCTCAAGCATACCTGAGACTTGGTTGGGACAAACAAATGTTTGTTCAAAAGCTGTTTTCTAGCCTATGTCCCTACTTATGTTAGGCTAAAACATGGCTGGTCTTATACAGTTTGGGTTTTGTGTATGTATCATCGATTCATTTGGGCATCTGGACTGGCTGGACGGGCTATATTAGAACCTTGTTGGGTCAGAATCAAGTTTAAACCATGCTTAAGTGCTTTTTAAACCCACACTTGGTTAGCCAGTGCAGGTGGGGTACTAATGGGCTCTCCAAAAATTGCAACCAGAGAAAGCAACAAGGAGGGTGTGGGAGAGGAGTAAAGAACCAGAAGGATCAACCTTCCCATCCATTGGAGTTTCCATACTTAGGGCACCAAAAAAGTGACATTCCAATCTCAGGCCCCCTTTCCCTTTGATATTGAGGCAAAAGGCCTCCAAAGTTTCCCCTTTAACTCCCATTTCCAAAACTGAACTTTTTAGGGGAGGTAATGGGTCTCATGGATAGGGCACTGCATTGGAAGTCAGGAGGCCTTAGCTCTATCCCAACCCTACCACCAATTACCTTGGACAAGGCACCTCATCACTCTATGCCTCACTTTCCCCATTGGTAAATAGGGATAATGATACTTACCCACCTTTGTGAAGTGCTTGGAGATTTCTGACTGAATAGCGCTAATAACTATTATTATTTTAACTCTGGATGCAGTTAACAGACTGGAAAGCACCTATAGTGTCTTTGTGGGAAATACAAGCATGAAGTAGGCATTTATACCCACCTGATGAAATTCCCAATAAACCTTCCTATGCATGTGTTTCCTCTCCCACCATAATTCCTTATTTGGTGTGCTCTTTGTGTTAGTATCCAAACTACCAGAGACATTAAGAGGGCTTTCTAGCCCCTTTACAGCAGCTGAGCTGTCATAAAGGGGCCTCAGAAGAGACTGGAATCAGGACCATTGTGACCAGTAAAAGATTTATGATGTCTTTACCTAGTAATTTCCGCACTTTTAAATGCTTTGGTTTTATAAAGGATGTGTCAACAAGGCTAATATAGCAAATTTAACTGGCTTCTGAAACAAAGTTTTACATTATTGGCATGTTCCAGGTAGGGTAAGATGGTGTCTATTGTTTTTGTAAATCTTTACTTTTTTCTGTTGTGTAAATATATGAAAATAAAAATTGGAGAACGGATTGGTCATCAGATTATGAAATTAAGGGAATAAGTAGCAAGGGTAGAGCTAATGACAGCTCTTTTAGAGCCCAGGCTCAGTGTGGTCCTGATATACTCATTCTCACAGCATAGCCAAGTTAGCTATACATGCATTTAGTGCCCCGTCTACCTTCACTGTAAAGGCAGATTTTCACATTTCTGGGTTCTATGATCAATACCCAAACCACTAGGCCATAGTGCCTTCCAGCTACAGCCCTGATTCAGCACATGCTAAAGTTAATTTAGGCAAGTGCTTAAGTGCCACTGTGAGAGTTTTGCTGAATAGGGATGGATCTGGACATATGTTTAAATGATTTGCTGAATTGGACCAAGTTGCTGGGTTTTTTAATCTTAGCTATACCATCTGAAAAATTGGGTTAGCAACAATGCTTTGCATTTAGATATGTAGCTCTAGAAGAATATGACAAAGGTAAATATTAATTGCCTAATTTTATAGTGTCATGAAAACAGAGATTTGAAAAATCTGTATGAGAACCACCGGCATCTAATGGATAAGATATGAGCTTGCCATTTCAGAGAGTGGCTTTTCGTACCAGCTCTGCCACCAATTTCCTATGTAGCCTTTGAAAATTGCTCTCTCTTCCTTAATTACCCACTCTGGAACATGGCCTAGGAGAATGTAAACAGGTTAATTTTCCAGAGAGGGCAATTGAGGAGGAGAGAGTTCTAACTTTCAAAGGTAGATAGGAAATAATTCTCCTAGCCCAGGGCCCATTTTGGTGAGGAAAGCCCCTAGAGGATTTCCTTTCACATTGGAGAAGTCTGCATCTGAAGGAGACTTTTTCCACTGCCATGTTTTTATTCTCTGTTGGTCTAGATTTTACAACAAATTAATTTTCTTAAATATATGTCTAGTTCATTCCTTTAGATGTGTCTCCTGCACACACCTACTATGTTTAAAGAAAGTAATTGTATAAGGTGATTGCACTGGCCAGAGACACACAGCATTATGGGACACTGCAAAAATTGCAAAAAGCAGTCTTCAAATGGGGACTTTGGTTGCAACCACAACTTTGGAGAGTTTGTTACTGCTCCATAATAAAATACACATATTTGCAGAATGGGCACAAGAACCCTGCCTTTAGGGGTTCAAAACCATAAGTCTTTAACCCCTGAGCTAAAGAAGCATCTCTAGTAACTGTAGAAAAACACATTGTTCTTTCTAAGCAGCAACCAATGAAAAGCGAACTTGCTCACAACACACATCCTGGTTCCACTGAAATCAATAGCAAAAAACTTCTTCCATTGACTTCCATGGGAGCAGCACTGGGCCTAAAGACTCCACACACATTGTGAATAACTTTGCTTAATTACAGTCTCTTTTCTTTAAACATAGCCAGTGCATGAGCTTTCAATGATATGGAAGATTATGGAAAGTTTGAAGGGATAGTTGTGTGGCATTTTTGAGCTAAAATAAGATAAAGAAACGTTAGACAAAAGTCAACATTTCAAATTAGGGTGACATTGTTATTAAGCTGTAATTCAAAACACATTTTGACTAAGTTTCTTCAAATTTTGCAGAAACCTTTTATTTCCCCACACAGTAAATCTGACACAAATGAATTTTCCAAGCTAAAATTACATAGGGGCTAAAACAAACCATTATAATGGACATTGAAGACAAACTTAACAATGAAGACGCTAGTACCTCTCCATAATAATGGTCTGGGATCACAACATTCTTTGGGTTAAAAAAAACCAGAAAAAGATCCCATTATTCATCATAAAATGAAAGAGTTTAATGATATTAGTGGGCTAACAAGTTAGAGCAAGATCCTACTTTTTCCTCAAGTACCACCTTTTACACATTATACTCTTGGAAATGGAATTGATGCCACTCAGTTGAAAATGCTGATGCAAAGATTTGGCAGTGCTCTTTAAAACATGTACCTAACTAATCTTTACTTCAAGGGAAAAAGCAACAGAGGGTCCTGTGGCACCTTTGAGACTAACAGAAGTATAGGGAGCATAAGCTTTCATGGGTAAGAACCTCACTTCTTCAGATGCAAGAACCTCACTTCTTCTTGCATCTGAAGAAGTGAGGTTCTTACCTACGAAAGCTTATGCTCCCTATACTTCTGTTAATCTCAAAGGTGCCACAGGACCCTCTGTTGCTTTTTACAGATTCAGACTAACACGGCTACCCCTCTGATACTGCAAGGGAATTACTCACATGCTTAAAGTACTTTGCTGAATCTGGGTTTTCACATTTTCAGTGAAGTGGCACCAATCCCACTCCCAGTCGCATAGCGTGTAAAAGGTAGAAATTTGAGGAAAAATTAGATTAAACACACAATGGGGGGGGGGGATCTCTCTCTCCTTTTCCTGCATGTATGTACACAGACCAGTCCATCAAATCTCCATGGGGGTATTTTCAAGATTTCTAACCAAAATACTTTTAACTTCTAAATGTACAGAAAACATTTGGCATGTTTCTAGACTCCTGCTCCGTTTCCACATTGCTATTGAGTCTCAAGAATTAAAATCAATTGCACTCATAGGACCAGCACTGGAAAGAGTTTATTTCTGGAAAGGTAGTTTTCAGCTGATTCTCCTTTAAAAACAGCAATTTCCTAGCTCATTATTCCAATATCAGTAGTTTTGCTTCTGCCCATAACTGTGTAAAGACATTTTAAAGCTTTAATTCATTTTGCAATTCTAAATAGCTTCCCTTAATTGTTCATGTCAGATTCCTATTTCACATTTTTAAAAAATGGATAAAACAATTCTGAGCTGTCAGAAAAAAAAATCTCTTTAACATTCAGATTAATAACTTGATGCATGTTCCCCATGCTAATGTGTTTTTTCATCAATCACTGGTGTCAGGAAACTATTTGTAAAAGATTTAATATTCATTAAGTAATTCTGTATTTTCACTTACTAGAAATTTTCTCACTCTGTCCACAGCTGAATTATACTATGCATCAAACTGTCTTATTTGTTTGGAGGTTTTCCTCCTGCCAGATGCCTTACCTATTGCTCCACATCATTGAACAGCTGTTTTGTTGGTAATACAGAACAGGACATGTTGTAGGGGGTCACGAGGACCAATGTCTTTGCAGTTCCAGCTGGCATAAATATTCATGGCTAAGTGAAACTAACAGGCTTGTGGTGTACAATTCCATGTGCCCAGAGTAATAAACTAGGTTACAACCATTGTATTAGAACATCCTCATTGTTGATTCAACTTAAAGTAGGAAGTGGATCTAGACCAGGCTGTAAATCTGGTTTAGTAAAGGATTCTGGCTCTCTGCTACTTCCTGGGGTAAAAAAGATGAAGCACAAACTAAAAGAGGATTTGTATGTGAAAAGGAAGTGTTCCCAGTTAAGCTGAGTCAAGAAGATCCACTATAGTCTCACTGGGTAAAACAGACACCTGGCTCCAAATTCATAGATACTCTTGCCACTTCATAGAGATCAAATGATCTAATCCTGCAGTCCTTCTCTGGACAAAACTCTCGGGTGAAATGCGGATCCCACTGAAGTTAATGGTAAAACTCCCTTTGGCTTCAATGGGGACAAGATTTCACCTCTTTTATCTCTAATGGGTGGCTCTTTTGAAGAAGGTCTAAAGGATTGAGCCTGGTTTTATTTGGGATTGCAGGGTCTTTGGTTTAGGTGCTCCTGCTTCTCTCCCTCCATTGAGGCTTCTTCCAAGCTGAATGATCTCTTGCTCCTCCAAAAGTCTCCAGCTGACGGAGGCAAGAGAAGCCATGAGCCAAATGATCTGCACCAGCTTTTCTTTTTAATTAAAATGCTTCAGTCCAAATGAACTCCTTTCTGTTCAATATTTAATATTTGTTTAATTCCCTGGCAAATTGAGACATTCTAGGCACATTGAAATGTGGATTAAAGGGTCATCTAGTTGCACTGCACAATTTCAAATTTTCTACTGCTATTCTATTTTAGAAAAGCGCTTAAGCATGTGCTTAAAGTTACACATGAGCCTAAATGTTGTACTTTGAACAGGGATGAGAATACCCTCATGTTCAAAGTTCAGCATGTTTTTTAATACTTCGCTGCACTGGGGGCCTAGCAACTTTGAGCACCACTCCCCTGTGAAGGTAATAAAATTCCTCATTGCTAATCAGCAATTGGACCCTAAGGAGCACAATTCTGAAGTCCTCCTTCACTTTTGGGACCACTCTCAGGGATGCAGGATTGTGCAACAGTGAACAATACCACTATCCAAATGATTTATCAGTTAGGATATTGGTCCTTTCATTTAAAATCTCACATTACCCTAAAAACAGGAAAGTTTGGGTCCGTGTGACTTAAATGAAAATTCTGGAAATATTCAATTTTCCTTTGGCCTGACTCATGATTAGGTGCTATGTTTATTTAATGGCAAGGAAAACAGCAGATTTCAGGGGTCTTCCAAAAATAGAATTTCAGAGAACTCCAGCAACCTCATGATACTGGCAAAAATGGTAACTACTAAACTAAAGATGCTGTTCCCATATTTGATTAAACATAGTCAGCTGGTTTACTCTCAGGAATGCACTCTCTATACATAATAGGAGTCACAGGATCATAGATAGTAGAGAAGAAGAGATCATTGGATGATGTAGTCAGTCACGCTGCAGCTTTACAAGTCATCTCACTAATCATCCCCACTGTTATTAAAAGGCTATTGGGATAATTTGTATGCTTATCATGATAATGAAGACAAAGCTGAAACAGCTCAGTTTTTAAAAATCCCTGGCAGGTCACCTTTAAAGTCCTTGCTCTCTTTTCAGGTGAAAGGAAATGATGTAACTGACCAGATTTTTGCTAGCAATTTGATTCAAGGAGGTACCCTGGCATCTTTTGAATGAGTGACCACAAAGTTTAACTTGCTTCATAAACATTTCTTTCTTCCTGGTAGGTAAGCCATGAGTTCTTTACTGTGCCTTGGCCTTATGATCATGGATTCTTCCTTTGTTTTTCAGACAAATACTAGAGATAGGCCAGATGCCTAGACCCCACATACAAACAGCCTCAAAGTGTTGGTGCACATGGCCGTTTAGAACTCAGGCCCCGATCTATTGTTCTCATATAGTTCCTACATGATGAGTTAAACCACAGCCCCAGCTTGGAACATCCCCAAGAGCTGGGTTGTTTGAAATATGAAACAATTCTGCTGTTTGATCAGTCCTAATATATATTAAGAGGTCAACTGTCCCAACATGCTCTATACTGGATAACGGTTTCACAGCATATATTCTAAGCAGTCTGCACGGCCATAACATGAACACACTAAAGATGAATTCTATCAAGATTTATTTCTGGTTCTTATGTTTTGTCAGCTTTAAGAAGTTCTCAATATGTTCAGGCTTTCAGAAATTCCACTTTCAGTTGCTTAGCAGAATAGATAGGTCTCCTGCAATATATACAGAGCGGCCCCACATCTTGCAGTGCTTACTTTCATGAGTAGTCCTAAACAGGTCAACAGGGCAACTTGTGTGAGAAAGGACCATTACTTGCATTGGTAAAGGTTTACAGGATAAGGCCACTGTCATCAGTTTGTCAATGAACTAAGAGCCCCAATCCAACTCCCAGTGAGGTCAATGGGAGTTTTCCCCTTTATCTTACTGAGAGCTGGATCAAGCTCTACGTCTGCCCCTCCTCCCTCCCGGCTCTGGTTACTACACCTAATGCGTTAGCATGTGGCTACACTGAACTGGGATCATGGCTCCCAGCCTGCGTAGTCAGACAGACACTAGCTCACTGGAGCTAGCGTACTAAAAATCGTGTGGGCATTGTGCTGGCACAGGCTAGCCACTCAAGCTTGGACTCAGGGGATTGGGTGGGCTTGTACTTGGGTGGCTGGGGTGTGCCACTGCCCAGGCTGTACATCTACACTGCTATTTGTAGCGTGCTAACTTGAGAAGAGCTACGGCATGTCTGTTGCACACTCCCAGCCGCAGTGTAGTCATAACTTTACACTCCGCATTTCTGACTCAGCCAAATTTCTGCCTTCAATGGAAAGCTTGCCTCAGTGGGCCCTAACTCCTGGAAGGAAATCTATGACTTGTGTATTGGGATGAATGATGCATGGTCTTGTTCCTTGCGGCTCTGTCTGTTACATTCACGACAGAAGTTGTTTGGGCTTTCTTCCAATTATGGCAAACCTCAAGGAATTAGCAAATTTGTTCTGCTCAAGTTCCTTATTTACTCAGTTTCTTTTTTAGAGCATTATTGGTCTATTTCATGCCAAGAGCCAAACAGATGGAATAAGCTAACAAGGGAAAGACAACTGAAGCAAAAGAAATGAGTACTTTCAAGAAAGCCCTAGACTTAGTTTCATGAGGAGGGAACGGAGGCGTGTACTGGAAAAGCAGGAAGTAAAATTAACCAAAGATAGGTAGTTATGGTGGGCCAGATGAACTTTTTCTGATTATACCAGTTCAGATCCTCAGCTACAGTGGCCCCAAATCTCTTAACATGCTGATCACGTTTAATAAGAACATTCTGTTTATGGTTTGTGTAAGTGGGTGCTTGAGTTATCAGTTACAAAAGTTGAATATGTAAAAACTTTTTGGTCAAAAGACGGCTCAAGACTGGACAGTGACTTCTTGATCTTTAAAGTTATACTTGTGTGTCCAAAACCTGCAGGAAATCTAATCAAAGACTCAAGCGTACAGGAGGCATTTTTTGGTTTGTTTTGAACAGAATACATTTTTGTAAGGGCTTAGATAGAACAGGAATCTGGACATCTCAAGTAGTTTTGGAGGGAAAAAAAACACAGTATTATTAATTCATGATTTTAAACATGTTTTAATTCCCTGTTCCCTCCCTCCCATGTTGAATGCTGAGTGAAATCAGATTGTGAAGCAGACTACAGCTAGACTAATAGTGAACTGATGGAAAAGCAACTGAGCCCTGAAAGGGATAAAGTTTTTGCTCATTAATAAATTAATCTTAACCTCATATCCAATAATCCCCAAGAACTACATTAAAAGAATTCTAAGGTTGCAACATGAAGCACCCAATGTTAGGAACCTTAATTCAGCCCCTTTGTATGTATGCATTATGACACACGGTTCTATTACATGATTGCATATTATTTTACCCCTAATTTAATGCACAGGCTGGATGGCACTCAATTAATCAACAGCTATTCAATATTTTGTTTTATCCTTATTGTTCAAGGTGTGACCCCTTATACCTTATTTACTGCACACTATTGAAATCCTGCTCTGAAGACAGAATTATTAATTTCCTCATGGGCTTTTCTCTGGCGCTCATCACTACAGTATCTGAGTACTTCAAACATTAATTTATCTTCATAACATGCTTGGGAGGTGAGTGGCTGGTGTTACCCCCCTTGTACACATGGGGAGCTGAGGCACAGAGATATTACAGTAAAAAGCAACCCCTAATTTTAGGGGCCTACCCCAAGATGCCTAGACTCTGATTTTTCAGAATACCAAGTATTATATAGCACTTTATATCTTCAGAGCACAGCTCCCATTGACTGCAGCTAAAGCACTAAGTAAGTGCTCAGCACTTCTGCAAAGCAGACCTCAGGGTATCAAGTTGGGCACCCAGAACATGAGGAACACACAATTAGTGACCACCTGTGAAGAATTTGATTTAAGTGAGTGACTTAGTGTCACACAGAACTTCTGTGGCAGAAGTAGAGAGAGAATCGCAAGCTCAAGGGCGTCAGACCCTTTACCGTGAGACCATCCTTTTAATTCCTGCAGTACCCTGCCTCAAACACAACACACCATCCATCTTCTGCAACAAATGAGGCAGGGGTCCTACAATCAGCCTGCCTTCCTATACAGCCTTGATTCATCCCCAGAGCAGGTCCATCCTGTGCACTGAATGAGCCAGGGGGTTCTGTGGAAAAATTAGTATGTGATCATGTAATTAAAGACCATTACAAAGCATATGTACAAGGAGACTGGAGTAAGGTTAATTCTGGCATTTCCTAATTTGGGCCACATTAATGTTCTTTTAAAGTAGATTACACAAACTACAAGGGCCCAGTTCCTCGAAGGTATTTAGATGCCTAACTTCCATTGAAATTAATGGAGGTTAGGAGCCTAAATGCCTCTGAGAATCTGGGTCTCAGTATTTTAAAAAAGCAAACTGATAAAAACAAATCCCATCATGTGGAATCATTTTGACACCCACACGGTATATCAGCAGGGATGGAACCTTTAGATTCACCACAAACCTCTGCCCTTTGAGCTAACGGAGTAACGGATTGAGCAGTCATTCTCAAACTTTTGTTTTGGCGACCCCTTTGGCATAGCAAGCCTCTGAGTGTGACCCCCTTATAAATTAAAAAACACATTTTTTATATATTTAACACTATTATAAATGCTGGGGGCAAAGTGGGGTTTGGAGGTGGAGGCTGACAGCTTGCGAACCTCCACATAACAACCTCGCAGCCCCCCCAGGGGTCACATCCCCCAGTTTGAGAACCCCAGTGATAGAGGATGATAACCTACTATTGCTATGTGGACCAGCACTAGAGGGAATTGGACAAACACTTTGCCAGTGGGCTTCACAGCTGTTTGCTGACAGAAGAGGAACGGCACAACTCAGGCATCCTGGGTTCCATTCTGGTTTCTGAAAGGGAATGAGCCTAGTGGTCACAGACCCTTCTGCCCATTCCCCTCAAGCCTGAACCATTCTAGTCCATCCGTCCATACCTGGCTTCTGTGCCCATTCTTTTCCTCTCGCCTCCACCACTCCCCTCTTCCCACCAAACTTCTGATCCCAGTCTCCACCTCTCGGAGTCCTTGTCCCAGTCCCTGCCCCCTCCCCGCCCTGCCCCTCTTCATTTCCCACCCTTCCCCACATCTGAGACTCCTTGTCCCAATCTACTTCCTCTACCACCCCGGTCCAGTGCTTGCCCCTCTGCATTCGAGGCTAGCACCTTCCTCCTCCTCCTTGCCTGAGAGCCACCAGGGTGAGCACAGAAGACACAGGAAAGTGTTTCCCTGCTCTCAATTTTTGAGTCCCCCCGCCCCAGCTAGGAGCAGGAATTGCAGAGAAAGTCCTGCTCAGCGCATGCAGCCCTAGGCTGGATCACGTTCAATGCAGATTGAATCAGAACTTAGCTACCAAGCTTTAAAAGTCCCTACTGAACACATGCAAACAGATTTTTCAAGGGTTTGTAACTTGGCCACATTTAAGGTCTCCCTCACCCCTGACAGCAACAGCAAGAGACACATCCCTGGTAACACAGTAACCCTTCCTGCCAAATTGCAAGTTCCTGCTCCAATTATGTTCCCTTTGTTGCCCTAACAATATGTTAATTACTACTGGTGTAAGAGTAAGTTCAGGAATGGCTCACGTGAGACATCGGTGTCTACTGATTCCAGAGAACTGTGAATCTGATTGTTTGGTCCAATGCAGTGTTGACAAAAAACTGTTTGCCAGTCTGTAAAATTGTTATAACAGCACCTCACGGGGGGCGGGGTTTGAGGCTTGTTTGTAAAACACTGACAGAGTCAGAGGAAGGTACTGGATCAGCACCAAGTATTTTTACAGGAGATTTCTAGTCACAAACCCATAGTTATCCTGATCTTTTTTCAAATTGCAGATAAAACCTATTTTCCTGAATGCACCTGTATTTTGCTCCCCTTGCTGCAGGGTCTTTTGCATGGGCCCAAGAGCAAACCACCAAGCACAATCAAGCATACCCATTCTCCCTGCCTCTTTGTGGCTGAATGCTGTGCCTCTTCAGTTTCAGCTTGGCTGCTGTTAATGGTATACACCTTCTTGCAGAGCTCATGTAAGTGGCTGTGTGCACATTATGAACTTAATCACTCTAGCTAGGCATGAATGATGTAAGCCCCCTCAACACAACAGGGAAGTTGACTATAGACCACAGACTAATACCAGAAGCAATATACTGGGGCAAAATATTTTCTTTAATAACAATGGCCATAGTGGGTCAGACCAAAGGTCCACCTAGCTCAGTATCCTGTCTTCCGACAGTGGCCAATTCCAGGTGCTTTCAGGTACTGCAATTTTGGTTGCTACCTTTGACAATAGTAGGGCCCTTTAAGGTTCATAGAATATTAGGGTTGGAAGGGACTTCAGGAGGTCATCTAGTCCAACCCCCTGCTCAAAGCAGGACCAATCCCCCGACAGATTTTTTTTGCCCCAGATCCCTAAATGGCCCTCTCAAGGATTGACTTCACAACCCTGGGTTTAGTAGGTCAATGCTCAAACCACTGAGCTGTCCCTCCACGACACCTTATGTGGTCCGAGGCCGACTGTCCCACCTCTCCGCGAGGTTCTGCTGCAGCCTTCACCGCAAGCTGCTCTGCTCCACCAGCTGTCCCGTGAGCTGCTCCACTCCGCCAGCCACTCCACTGCACCAGCTGTCCCATGAGCTGCTCCACGAACTGCTCTGCTCTGCCAGCCGCTCCACTGCACCAGCTGTCCTGTGAGCCACTCCAGCCGTCCCACAAACTGCTCTGCTCCGCCAGCCACTCAGCAACACATCTTCAGCCAGCCCACCCCCCAGCACTCAGTGATTTCAGCTCTTAAGTGATTTCAGCTTGTAGTAGGGGAGCCTCAGTGCTGGTGCACCATTGGCCCAAAGTAAATTCAGCTCAGCAGCTTGTAACTAGACTCCTAATGGAATCAAAATTAGCTCTGATATTCCACAGTGGAGAGGGGAAGAGGTGCAATTGGTGTTTCAGGCCCTCAAAAGAGGCCCATACCATCAGGTACAAATACCTGTCCCCGGCCTCTCTCCAGGTTCATGGTTTCCAATCTAATTCCTGGTTTTAATCATTTTGGCATCACAAGAGTCCTCACTGAAGAACTGTAAATTGCCTTACTCTGGAGGAATTAGGTTCACAAATCAAAGCTAAACTAAGAGCATTTGAAAATCACATTCTGAGCATGTGCAGGTTTTGTTTGTTTGTTTGTTTTTGTTTTGTTAAGTTCATTAAGGCCCTAATCCTGCAATGGGCTCCATGTGATCCAAGCCCCAGTGAAGTCAAAAAGGCTCTGTGCAGAGCGCATTGAAGGATCAGGGCTTGTGTGTACATTCTGAGAACAACATGCTTTGTATGTGTATGCAATTAAGTTAGCTTTGCAGTGAGCCAGTCAGTCATCTAGGGCCATGTTTCTTCTCTCTCTCTCTGTTGGACTGTAGAAAATGCCATAATACAAAAGCTGTTTAATTATGCCCCTTGAACATTATTTTAACATCAAGAAATTTTAAAGTCAGGTTTGTACATACAACCATAACTCTTGCCTGTAGGTGTGCATTCTGATACCGTTGAATGACATGAACACATCCTATTTCTCAAATACAATGTATTCTCCAATTTTTATTCAAAGCCTTAAGACTCAGACTTTCATAATCATCTAGTCTGACCTCCTGCCCACTGCAGGCCACAGAACCGCACCCTCTCTTCCAATAGATCCCTAATGAGTGAAAGACTTCAAGTTACAGAGAATCCACCATTCACACTACTTTAAACCTGCAAGTGACCCGTGAACCATGCTGCAGCAGGAAGCAAAAAACTCCCAGTGTCTGTGCCAATCTGACCCAGCAGGAAATTCCTTCCCCAACCCAAATATGTGTTGTCTTACAGTACAGTAGTACACAATGTCCCATGATACTGAGAAGAATCAATACATATCAATTATATGAAAGCAGTAAACTACACTTATCTAGGATGTTTTCCAAATACAAACAGAGTAATACTTAAGGTCCTCCAGCACCTCTAGGGGTTTGGAATTAAATTAAAATTCTTTCAGTGATTACAAAGCGATTACAACATTGTCATTAATACATATTTGAATAATATAAAGACATGTAATTGAAGGCCATCTTCTCCCAGAAGGGAACAGGTTACAGACAGCACAGCACAGCCTTAACTTTCATTGTTCATGTCAGCAAATGCCATTCTCTGGAGACTGCATGGTTAACTCACGCCCTGATCCTGCAATCAGTTCCCTGTGAGCAGAGCCTCAACTTCACTGGGGCTGCATTAACAGCTTACACGCAATTATTAATAGCTCTTGTGTCCAGCATGACAGAGGAAAATAGCGTTTAAATTACAATTTACACCAATTTATTCTTATTTATCTGTACAGTCCACCAGGCTCATTTCCCTACAAGAAACAGAATGTAGAAAAATTAAAATAAGATGTATAATAGTCTAAACAAAAACAACCAACATCGGCTCATAGCACTGCAGTGTTCCAATTCTCTTTCACTGTGCCAGGCACTAACATTCGGTCAGGCAATGTTCCATCTGAAATATCTGAGAGAGAGATATTTTCCCTCCACCACACTCAGGGGTTTGTTGTTAACGGAAGATCTGGAGAATGTGGTCATGGGACCACACTGGAGCCAAACTGTGGTACTGCGCATGATGGATTTCTTGTTTTGTACATAATGCCTGGCTTTCTTTTCTGCGATGAATCTACATCACTATGTATCTACCAGTTTGCTATGGCAAGTACTTTTAAAACCAACACTATAAAAACAGGAGTGAGGTAAGATGTACAAGTAAAAATTTATGAAATCTGAACCTGGCACCATCACTAGTAGGGTAAGATATGTAAGCGTCATCATCCACATAGTGGTGTTGGGCCCTGCTGTTTTGCTACTGAACTGCTTTGTTGCTAGTTGACAAGGAGCCATCCAATCCCCATCTAAAATGCAATGAAAAGCTAGATCTTGCGGCCAGAGCTCCTCTCCTACTGCACAGCACGTACATTGCTGGCATTCAAGGAGCCACCTCTGTGTCATAAAAATTCATCTAAGAGTCTCAGGGAAAGCTTTGATAGAAGCCTGCTGGACCAAGTGTGCCTTGCACTATGCCCCAGATCTTTCTGAACTGGCTCTGCCAAAGAGTTAGGAGAAGACAGATCTACAAGGGAGGACCCTCCCAGGAACATACCCTGTTGCCAGTCCTGAAGGCTTCTCTTTCCAGAGCTGACAGCAAAAGCCATCCAGCCAATCTGAACTGCCTGGCTGGAGTCAGCTTCTTGTGTAACTGGGTTCCATACAATCTAGGCCTTTCTATAACCAGAAGATGGAATTACACCCTGAACTGCTAACAACTGCTGAACACAGAGCACTAGCGTTAGGTGGAGAACTCAGTGTCTCTGCACATTTAGGAGAAGGAGAGCTGAACTCTGCAGCTTCCAGAACAGCTCCAATAAAGTACCTTGTCATAATCCAGCCTGAAGATAAAGACATGCAGAGCTGTGGTGAGGTCCATATTAGAGTGGAAAGCTCAAAGCCTAATGACAAGCTGCAGATGAAAGAGGCACTTAGCTTCTTTTGAAAATGTTCCTTAATAGATTTAGGAGCACAAGTACCAACTGACTCTCAGTGGGACTTGTGATCCTAAATCTTTTAGGGGCTTTTTGAAAATGTCCCCTGTAACTGAGAAACCAAGAGCAGCAATGGATCCAATATAACTCTGATGCAAAGACCACTCTTTGCAAATGGAGGACAACTCCCGCCCCAAAAGGGAGCTAACACAGCCTTTCCCCACGTCTCCAAATGTTTTCCCGTACAGGCATCACTTCAGCCTGATCTGGAATGAGTCTCACTACACACCTTATCTCAGCTAGGCAATGAGAAACCGACATCGCCACAGAATCTGAATTCTCTGAAAAGCTGGGGAAGAGCCAAGTATCAGCAACCTAATGACTCTGCCGCTCAGAAACTGTCTGCAGCAGCTCAGTGCACCACTGAACAGGACAGGTGACAAGACTGAATTGAGTTGGAACCCACATGTGAGCCTGGAGAGCAGATGAGAAGTTAATCAAAAGTAGGGCCCTATCAAATTCACAGCCATGAAAAACGCATCACAGACTGTGAAATCTGGTCACCCTCCATGAAATCTTTTTTCATTGTGTGCTTTTACCCTATACTATACAGATTTCATGTGGGGGACGAGCGTTTCTCAAATTGGAGGTCCTGACAAAAAGGGAGTTGTGGGGGAGGGGGGTGTCACAAGGTTATTTTATGGGGGGTCTAGTAGAGCAGGCTTCTTCTATACCTGCCCCACCAGGTGGTAGGTGATTCTGGTTGCTGTACCTGCATTACAGTAGCAGTCCTCAAGGACATAAGAACGGCCATACAGGGTCAGACCAACGGTTCATCTAGCCCAGTAACCGATGGCTAATGCCAGGTGCTTTAGAGGGAATAAACAGAACAGGTATCATCAAGTTACCCATCCCCTGTCGCCCATTCCCAGCTTCTGGCAAACAAAGGCTAGAGACACTTCAGAGCATGGTTTTGCATCCCTGCTCATCTTGGCTAATAGTCACTGATGGACCTATCCTCCATGAACCTATCTAGTTCTTTTTTGAACCCTGTTATAGTCTTGGCTTTCACAACATCCTCCGGCAAAGAGTTCCACTGGTTGACTGTGTGTTGTATGAAGAAATACTTCCTTTTGTTTATTTTAAATCTGCTGCCTATTAATTAAGGAAATGTTTATACTGCAATTAGACACTCGGGGCTGGCCTGTGCCAGCTGACTTGGGCTTGTGGGGCTCAGGCTAAGGGGCTGTTTAATTGCAATGTAGATGTTTGTGTTCATGCTGCAGCCTGAATTCTGGAATCCTCCCACCTCCCGAGAGACCAGATAGCAGTATGGACCAACTGTTCATACACAGCTTATCCAGAATAAGGCCCCTCAAAAACAAATTCCTTATATGCAATTTCAGAGCTTTCTTAAGCTATAATGCACACAAGCTTCTTAGGTCAACTAACTCCCAAATGCAAAACCCAGTGTGGAGACATCATGTGGATATAAGACTCTCCCTGAAATGTTATATCCTTAAACCAGTACATGGATGCACTCAACCCTATACATAGATTTTTAATATGTGACAGATTTAAATTATATTCTCTTTTAATTAATCCATCATCATACAATTCAGTGGATTCATTTGTATTAACTGTTTCAGAAGGCCTCATGAATAAGAACAAAAATTAGACTAAATACAAGTCCACCAAAAGCTGCAACCCTCCTAGGTTCCCTACAGGCCAGTTCAGTGCATTGCTGAGGCAGAGGTAGCTATTTTTCCTGCGAGAGCAGAAAGATGAGCAAATTAACCAATATTTTTTTTTCTTGGTCACACATGTGTTGGTGAAATCCGAAGTATGATCATAACTGCTTTGTTAGTCTTACATTCAGCAGGGAAACCATTAAATAGTCTTCTGAATTGGCCAGCTAGAAGAGAACAGTATAGAAAACTACTGAATGCACTAACCCAGCTTAAACAATGGTCATGTTTGCCAGAAGCATCATTATGGAAACTACATCCCTCTCACAATGGAGAAGTCTGCTTCAGTGACCCACTCCAAAGAAGTGTAGGTTTGGCAAACATACTGATGCATGAATTATTATTTTAGCTAGTTATGCGTTTCCAGGAGAAGCCAAAGTTGGGCCTGATCTCTTCAATAGGATTGTACTTTTCCTCCAAGGCAGGATATCACTTATATTAAAATTTTAGGATCAGGTTTTTAAATTACTTATTTTAACAGTTTGAAAGATAGCTTCAGGCCAAAAACATCATGGAAGAACAAGAGCTTGGGGAAGAAGGGAATTTTCCCCCTCTTAAATAAATCATGCAACCCTCTTCAAAAATCCTGGTTTATTGCAGTGTAGGCAGTAGCTGAATATTGTGACAGACCCAGCATGTGCCTACAGCCTTTGTACCGCAAGAAAGGAAATGCCCATTCTGATCCTCTTACTCTGAAAGATGTGGTATATCATCATATGAGCCAGGATGATAACCAGGACACATGATCCCAACTCTACATCCTCTTTTCTCTCCCCCTGCATGATTGTAGTCAAGGCTCTATATATGCCATGATTCTGTGGCTGTGAAGAATTTGCCAAAGATTTGAGCTCCAGAATCAAAACACTTAAATTAAAAAGAAAAACAAGGGAGGGGGTGTAGGAGGAGTTCAGCTGACTGGTTATAAAAATCTAAAGACACTAATTGAATGCAAATGAACAGTGTGTCATGTTCCTGAGTCTGCAGAGAGCCTGAAACAATAGCTCAGGTCAGAATCAAATGAGCGGGTTGAAACTTTAATGCAACAAATGAAGCATTAAAAATAGTTATTACTTCAGCGATATTTTAGCAGACATTCAAATTGGTGTTTTGTTTAACCTCTGTTTTCTTAAATATAAATGAAGCTTCATATTTTCCAGTCTGCTACAGAATTTGATAACCCTGCTCCAGAATTTGGGTTTGGCTTGCTACAGAGTACACAGCACTATGACTATGTTGTTTGATATGATTACAAGCCACCTGATAGTATTAATCCAAATGCAACTATTGAACAGGCCAAAAGGAAGGATTTTTCAGTGGTGGAAGTATGTACACCCACACAGGCCAGCACACAAAGTATTGATCCCTAAATACCTGTACCCCTTTTACAGAGTAAACTCAGAATGCATTCTGCATTACCACCAAAATTAAACAAAACCAATCAGAGAGAATTAACAAAAGTAGTAAAACAAAATTGCTCTATCAAATCAGAAATATAGCTTCTGTCAGAGTTTCTCCCTCCCCATCCCCAGTAGTCTTCTCAATTTTGGTTACTATAACTTAACTAGTATCCAAAATACCAAGTTATTAGTGTTTCGAGACTGAGAGCTATACAAGGCAGTGGTGATACTACTACTGGATCCTACCAGTAAAGTAGTATCCTTTGTTCTATGACAGTGGTTTTCAACCTGGGGTCCGCAGACTATAAGAGGTCTGAGAAAGGTGACTATGAAAATAGTTTCAGATTCCAGAAAATGCATTCAAAAATATGTAACTATCCCCACCTACAGGTCAAAACATGGAACTGTTGTCATTACCATAGAAGCCCACAGTTTAGCGCCCTGTCTCATGCTGCGTCAAATGCCATGCTGAGCAGGTGCAACATTTATAGTTCAATTTTGTTCAGACAGTTTTCAGTCTAAGACTTCTGAGGTAGGGGTCTGCAGACCTCAGGGTGATTTTCCAAGGGGTCCGGACCTCCATTTGAAATTTTTTAAGGGTCTGCAAATGAAAAAAGGTTGAAAATCACGGTTCTATGAAGTAGAACATTAACAGAGGACCAACAGATTTCTAATGTAAAGGATAGTGCGAACAAGGCGTACTTTGGAAGGAGGAAAAGTGAACGATGAGAGCCGCGTAGAAGTGTCAGGGAAACAAAATGGAAGTTGCAATGGAAAACAAGGTTTTGTACCCATAGGTACATGGTCTAAGATAACTTTTGTTTAAGGACCAGCTTGTCTCTCTAACCAGATATAAGGTAAGCCACTGTTTAGTGACAAGCTTCCAAAAGAAGATGCCAGTTTATTTAAAAATAGGTGATGTTTTTCCACGTTACAATACTGGTCCCAAATGTTTGGAAATTTTCAGTGAGTGTGATTTTTGCCTAGTTATGGCCCAGTATATGGCTTCAATTTACTGAAATATCTCAGAAGCACATCCCACATAAAACTTCTGCTCAGAAAGCCTGGGGGTGTGCATTTACTTAGGACTAATGTACAGCTGAATTGTTTAGACAGTGGTTTCCTGCGGCACGCACAGTGCTATTGTATCTGCATCCTAATTTGAATGCATAGCATAAAAAACTAATATAATTGGCTGAGAGATGAATAATGCTTCATAAAATACCTCAATAGTACAAGTTTATGCGTGTTCTATAATTCATGTGAAAATAAACTGCAAGAACTACAAAATGAGTTCAGCTTCCTCACATATCAGTCTGGCGTTAAATACTGCTTATACATAACTATAGAAATATATATGGTCCTCACGGTTCATTTCAGTTTTGCATTATTCATTTGGGTCATTGCTAATCGCACCTTAGTTTGACAATTAATTTATTACGCCTTTATTTTATCAAATGCATCAAACCAAGAACGTGAAGGAAGATGGAAACACACAACTAAATTTAGAAACCTGATAGATCTCCGGCTCTCCCTCGACTAACTTCAACCAACGGGGCTCTACTTTCGGACACCCCACCCCTGCATTCCATGGGAATGTTCATACTGAGGCTACTTTTGACTGAACAAATTATCCATTTTTCTCAGGATGATCAAACGGTCAGAAGATCGAAGATAATGGGCCATTGTGAAATGAAGCTATAGAATTCAGCAAGACTTCTAGAGAACAAGAAGGTAGCAATCTTTTCAGAACTGCTGTTTATGCAGCATATAGGCTATGTCTACACTAGCATCTGGATACATGTCCACACATCTGTATGTTCCCCTTTGACAAGTGTCCAAATATGCTGTGCTAGCCATGGCTATACACTTTGTACCTGGGTATATCCACATCCACGCTGGTACACACTTCTTTGGTACACAAGGTTAGCTCAGGGGTGGTATCCCGGGGTTCAGTGAGTCACAGGAGACGTCCTAGGATCTGACTTGCTGGGTATTGCAGGCACCTTCACAAATCTGGCAATGGCAACCCCTGCTCAGCCCTCTCTCCTGTCTAACTTGGTGGAAAACATAGAGCAAGTAATTGATTATGTGGTTCTGCTCCTGCTCCTTCTTCCTGGACAAATGTATGTATATTACAGTATGTGACCATTGAGAATCTTGGGTGAATGGACTCGAATCTCTCTCACAAGCCAGAGATAGGTGACTGATCCACTGACACGCTATGACACAGAGATGCATGAGAGTGCCAGTGTTGTGACTGTATATCAGGGGCAGGCAATCTATGGCACGTGTGCCGAAGGTGGCACCCGAGTTGATTTTCAGTGGCACTCACACTGCCTGGGTCCTGGCCACCCGTCCGGGGGGCTCTGCATTTTAATTTAATTTTAAATGAAGCTTCTTAAACATTTTAAAAACCTTATTTACTTTACATACAACAATAGTTTAGTTATATATTATAGACTTATAGAAAGAGACCTTCTAAAAACGTTAAAATATATTACTGGCACGCGAAACCTTAAATTAGAGTGAATAAATGAAAACTCGGCACACCACTTCTGAAAGGTTGCCGACCCCTGCTGTATATCCATGGTGGACTGCTGCTTCTGGATCACAAAAATCAGTGGAGTATGGTGGGGCAACATAGTCTTCGAAACTCCGGAACTTCAGAATGAAGCAGATGTTCCTGGACCTCTGTGAGGAGCCAATCCCAACTCTAGAGCAGCGAAACACGTGGTTCCAGAGATGCATACTGGTGCAGCAGCAGGTGGTTATTGCCCTCTGGAAGCTGGCAATGCCAGACAGCTACCAGTCAGTCACAAATCACTTTGGGATGGGGAAGTCCACTGTCAGGCTCATGGTAACGCAGATTTGCGAAACTATCAACACTCATCTACCCGTGGGTGGCTGCCAAAGTTATAGAAATTATTGCGGGTTTCCAGACAATGGTGTTTCTCTGAAAACATCCACTCCATATGCAGCGGCAGTCAAAAAAGCTAACAATGTTGAGAATCATTAAGAAAGGGATAGATAAGACATAAAATATCATATTGCTCTATATAAACCCATGGTACACCCACATTTTGAATACTGCGTGCAGATGTGGTTGCCCCATCTCAAAAAAGATATATTAGAATTGGAAAAGGTTCAGAAAAGGGCAACAAAAATGATTTGGGATATGGAATGGCTTCCATATGAGGAGAGATTAATAAGACTGGAACTTTTCAGCTTGGAAAAGAAATGACTAAAGGGGGATATGATAGAGGTCTATAAAGTCATGACTGGTGTGGAGAAAGTAAATAAGGAAGTGTTATTTACTCCTTCTCATGACAAGAACTAGGGGCCACCAAATGAAATTAATAAGCAGCAGGTTTAAAACAAACAAAAGGAAATATTTCTTCACACAATGAAGTCAACCTGTGGAACTCCTTGCCAGAGGATGTTGTGAAGGCCAAGACTATAACATGGTACAAGAAAGAACTACTAGATAAATTTATGGAGGATAGGTCCATCAATGGCTATTAGCCAGGATAGGCAGGGATGGTGTCTTTAACCTCTGTTTGCCAGAAGCTGGGAATGGGTGACAGGGAATGGATCACTTGATGATTACCTGTTCCGTTCATTCCATTTGGGGCACCTGGCATTGGCCACTGTCAGAAGACAGGATATTGGCCTAGATGGAGGCCATCAATGGCACTCACCCCCCTATACTTTGTCCATCAAAAGTGAGTGAGTACATCAATCAGAAAGGGTCCTCATTCAAGGTCTAGTAGACCACAAAGGCAGGTTCATTAACACTAACAACAGACACACAGGAAGGGTGAGGAGATTGGGACTGTACTTGAAGTGGAAGGAAAGGACTTTATTTCCCCAGAAATAATTGTTTCTGTATAGTGTCTCTATGCCCAGAATCATTCTGGGGGACTCCATCTAACCACTCCTACCCTGGCTAACAAAACCCTACCCCAACACCAACAATCTGGCAAAAATGGGAATTCAACTCCACACTAAGCAGCTTCAGGATGGGAGTGGAACACATCTTAGGATGGCTAAAGGCTTATTGGTGATCCCTCCACACCTGGTTGGATGCCAGTGTGGCCAATGCCATCCCCATTATTGTGGTATGCTGTGCATTTCATAACATGTGAGACTGAAGTGAATACTTTGGGACAGAGCAGGCACAGAACAGGACATGTGCATGATGGCACAGTTACATCACTGTTTTTCCTGTTCCGTTTTGTCAAATGCATAGGGAAGTTTATCCAACCTTTCTTCTCCCAGACTCCCGTTAACAAAGTTAACTTATTTCCATGCACATTGTATTTTCAATACGTCTCTAGCTTATTTATATTCACATACATGGACAGGGGTGGGGTTGGACTGGCTGGAAGTTCTGGGAGGGACAGATAGGACCCTGTAGTTCTCTGTCCTGGGCAATTACACAACTCAAGGCACAGACTGGTGGGGCCCAAAACCAAAGGGGGGGGACGGGACCCCCCCAAAAATGTACCTTCCTATCATAGCCTAAATGATGGGTCTGCACACAAGTAAAGGAAACAAACATTTATTGAAACTAGTGCATATAACGTAACACTGAACATTAAAAAAAACAAAAAAACAAATCAGACTCCCTGAAGTATACTAAAACTTCACTGCCTATGACTCAGTCTCCTTGGCCTTGACCTCCCTCTCCCCTGGACAAGGAGGGGGTGGGAAACAGCTGTGGAAAACATTTTTTTTGGGGGGGGGGGAGTGAAGACCACAAAGAGGGGCATCTCCAGCATGGCATGGGGGGGCAGACATGTGTCAGGCAGTCTCAAGCTTATCCCCCTGCTGCACTGGCACAGATCTCCCTCAGGAGCGGTTTTGGGTACTTGTGCAGTGTGTTATGCCTGGAGTCCTGAGGCCTCCCCTCTGTCATGGGGGGTGGGGGTGGGGGTGTCCTCCACCTTGAACAAAGTGGGCTGCAGCAGGAGGTGCCAGCTCTCAGATACTGGCAGCAGCTATTGTAGCAGGTGGGACGCAAATCTGTTCCACCACTTGTAACAGGGACTACAACAGGACATACTCCTGGCTCCTTTGGGGCAAGCTTCCCTGAACCATGAGTCCTGCTCTAGGAATTGGACCATTAATCCCTCCTGCCTTTCAGAAAACATTCTTCCCTCTCAACAGTCTGTTGTTTCCACTCCACAGTTCTTCGCTCCCGTTCCCTCAGAAAGTCAAACTACTCTTAGCTTCTCCTGTCGAGCCCAGCGAGCGGGTCCTACTGTCCCCCTGAAAAATACATGCAGTCGCCTCAGCCAAACGTCCTGCAACTACAATCTCAAGAGCAGTGCTATGTTTTATCTGTCCTTTGAAAGCAAGTAAGAAATCCTCCCACAACTTTGCTGTGGAAGGCCAAGATATAGGCACTTTACAGCATCTGAAGAATGCTATTGTTTCATTCAGATGCCTTTTACAGACCAAGAAAGGAACACCTTTTGAAAATGTAGGTAGTATGAACTAATGGTTTTAAAAATTGTAATGCCTTGTGTGCGATTGGACTGATGGGGGCATTTATTTCAGGGGCAATATTAAGAGTTCTCAATTTTTTCCTCTTCAGACTGGCCATCTGTTGCAGAACATAGCAGTTTTGGAAGTACACCTCTACCCCGATATAACGCAACCCCATATAACATGAATTCAGATATAATATAGTAAAGAAGCACTCGGGGGGGGGGGGGGGCAGGACTGTGCATTCCAGTGGATCAAAGCAAGTTCAATATAATGCACTTTCACCTATAACACAGTAAGATTTTTTGGCTCCTGAGGACAGCGTTATATGGGGGTAGAGGTGTACCAGACTGGAGGGTTTGGGGATGGGGGTGAAAGAAGGTGGCTTTACTGTCCTGTGATGGGGATCCAGCAATCTATGCAAAAGAAGTTTGTATAACTTGTCAACTCTTTACATAATTGCTGAACGGAGAGGCTTGGGGAGCCATGAAGGTGGAGCAAGCAGAATTACACTGCTGTTGATTCTTAAGAACTAGCTGGGGTTTCTGCTGCACCAAACATTTGCTAACTGGGAGACTATTCCAATGGAAAGAGACTATAGTCTAAGCTAGCAGACAGAACTTGCACAGAAGTAAGAATGAACCACTTCAAGTGCTCACCTGTACTCACACCAGCCCCTGCAATATCAGGAAATGAATCCCCTTCATCCAGAGAACAGTTGTGTCTTGGTTGGTGACTACTGGCTTCTATACACAGGTCCACTCACATGTTTATGCCAGAGCTCCCCTACCATCTGCATCTAAACACAGACTTTAAGGCATTTACGGGGTGGGGGAGCTTCCAATCATGCATGGATCCTATTGAGTCTCAGGGTCCTCCTCTGACTCCTCAGGAGGGGCTTGCTGAACTGGCTCCTCCAGGTAGAGGTGCAGAATGTGCTCCTCTCCTTCTCCATGGTCCCTGCTGCCTCCACAACCTTGCCTCCATTAGCATCCCACCAGATGACAAAGCCAGCAGGCTTGAGGAGTGGGTCATGCATCACCTCCGGCTCAGTACTTGGAGCTCTGAAGAACACCTGGTTCTGCTCCTTGAAGGGAGATGTTGCAGGACCCCTCCCAGAATACTGCCAGAGTCTTTTGACCTCTGTTAGTGGAGCCTTAAGTGCTTTATCCATTCCCGGCCCTGGGCCACGGTGCAGTAAATGCCCGCCTGTGCCAACTCTCCAAAACTTCCTGGTACAGGTGTAAGTTCCTGGTGTTGTGGGAGAGGCAGTGGAGGATGGTGAACTCCAATCACAGATTTAGCAGGACCTGAGCATGCTCAGCTGACCAGGCAGCTGCTCTTCAGCATGTTCCATGTCCATGTGTGGGTGTGTGAAAGAGAGAGAGGAACCTTTGTAGATTTGGTTAGAGAGTCAGGCAAGACAGTGCAGTGGATTGTGGGAAAGGGGCTAGAGGACCTAGCATGCACCTTACCCTCATCCACACTTCAGAGTGGCATGGGTAGGAGGAATGCCACACCACAGCCCAAGGTGTGATCATACCCACATCGCTCAGGAGTGCTAGAGTTCTTGCCTCGTACATGCCTGGAAGCCGGTGTTTCTGGAGTTTAGATGCAGAAGGGGGGTTCTAGCACAAACACGAGTGGACATATGTCTAGAAGCCAGTGTAGACATAATTTAGAGGTATGTCCAAGAAACATTCAACACCATGTTGAGTATTTTATTCAAAGGAAGGTCTAAATCAGGGGTAGGCAACCTATGGCATGCGTGCCAAAGGCGGCATGCAAGCTGATTTTCAGTGGCACTCACACTGCCCAGGTCCTGGCCACCGGTCTGGGGGAAGGGCTCTGCATTTTAATTTAATTTTAAATGAAGCATCTTAAACATTTTAAAAACCTTATTTACTTTACATGCAACAATAGTTTAGTTATATATTTAGACTTATAAAGAGAGACCTTTTAAAAACATTAAAACGTATTACTGGCACACGAAACCTTAAATTAGAGTGAATAAATGAAGACTCAGCTCACCACTTCTGAAAGGTTGCCGACCCCTGCTCTAAATGGTAACTAGTTCCAAACTAACACTGAAAGAGCTGTTCATTGTGGCTCCCCTCTGACACAGTAATAACATTCTAGAAAGTAAGGGTGGGTGGGTGAAGGAAAAGCTGATGCCACCAGAAGGTATACGTATAAGACATGGGGGGTGGTGAGATGCAAGAAGGTTGAACCCTTTAACATGACTGAGGCACTTTTCACCTTGGTTGGTCAACTGTCAGTCACAAGCCCACTCCAAAAGGAGTTCAGCATAAAAAAAAAAAAAAATCAAGGTTTTAAGAACTCTGCACAGAAAGGAGATCACTGCTCAAGAAAATTAAGGGGGCACAAGGGACTGTTTCTGCAAATGACTTCTTAGTTTAATTGCAATGAAGTTGTGTTCAGCTTCTGAACAAGTGTTCATGTCTGTGTATTCCTCCCAACCTCCTGCTCTGTTCCGAGTGCATCAAGTCACCTTTAGTGATACCATTGTGGTAACCCAGTGTAACAGTTTGGTAGAGTAGGAGTAAGGAAGAGTCTTGTCACCTAGAAAAACAAAACAGATGCATCTCCCTTTTTACCTCTGCTCTTGAACTCCAAGTTTTTTTTTTTTTTTTTTTTTTAAATAAACTGTTTGGTTATCTATTTATTTTTGTCCATTACAATCATGTTAGGCCCTCAGAAGATCTCTTGCCATGTTCCAACACAACTTCTGGGTTTCCATGACATAGATCATTTCCAGACATTTTATCTACTTTCACTAGTTAAAAAATGACATTTCATTAGATCCCCATTATCCTTTTCAAGAGCCAGGCTGCTCTGTGGCAGCCATAGGTTGGTGCATCTCACTAAGATGTAATTGACAACATACTGAAAATTCAATTACGCCCTTTGATTAGTTTGAAGTTAGTCTATTAATACTAAGTGTAAGAGTAAATTAGTGAACTGCCTACCTTTACCTACATGTGACCTTGAACTTAAAAGCACATCTGATGCAAAATGCGTTTGTTACATGAAAGGGACAATTAAAAATAGCATAAATTGACACTGATTTGGGTCATCAGTGGAAGTTATGGTTAAGTCATTGAGTCATTTTCTGCTCACAAGACTTTAGTACTATCCTTTCTTACGTATAGTGAATGCAAACAGATGAATGCAAGTAAATTTGCAAACATTTATGATGCTTTCTGTGACATTTATATTTAATGGAATGAATATCTAGAATTTTCCTGGTATTTAGCTGTTTATTTGAGTAGACTGCAGTAAGCCAGTTTGAAATTTTGGGTTGGTTCATGTGTTTGCTTTATTAAAGCTTTGGCACGAGGGGAAAAACAAAAACACCAAGCAGGGTTCTCTAGAAGTGTTACTTTAAAACAAAAACAAATATACACATTAAAAAAAAAAAAATCAAAAATTGGGTTTTCAACTAGGAACTCAATTTATTTTAAAAGGATTAAAATGCATGTATCATTCAATTGTTAACCACAAATGTCAACAAGTTCATATTCGATATACCATGTTGGAGAACCAGAGACAAATATAGTTTAATTTTTAAAGTGTTAACACCGTTTTTTTGGCTATTCACTATGCTGAGCAAATAACTGGAGTCAGACTGATATCAATTCACAATAAATTTATTTTATGTGAGGAAAGAAGCTTGCCATTAATGAAAAATTCAGTAGAAAACAGTGCCCTCCTGCTTTCGGTCTAGATTACTCAAAAGTAGAAGCTTGGTATTAGTGAAAACTTCAGTAGAAACAATTCTGTAGGAAACATTCTTGGCACATGAAATAAAAGCTTTAAACTCAAATTAAATCTGAACAGAGTATTTACCATGCAACAATACTGGCAGAAGAGCCGGTTTCTGATGACTGGTATTCTTCTCCCTTAAGACAATAAACATGGAAGACACTTAAACCTGCTTTATATAAACTTAATTGTATATAAATATGGTGTCGCCGTAAGTGGCAGTCTTTATTCAGGCCAGCCATTTAGTTTAGCAGTTCTAAGTAAGTAATAGGCACTTTGCCCTTCTGATTTCCCCTTTCACCCATCAACCAGTCTGAATCCATACCAGGGACACTGTACACCGTGATCACCTAAAAACAAAAATACACCATTAACATTTGACCCTAGAATAAATATTCCTGGCAATAAACAACCTATTTCCAAAGGCTCGGATTTCTGATATTAGCTACATGCATATTTTTAAAGGGCATATTTGACATGAACTTCCATAGAGCAGTAAGCAAATGTTTGCAGAAACTATTACTCATGATCAGTAGGAGAGAGCTTGACAAAGTAGAAAGTATTTAAAAAGGCCTGAGTTAGAAAGAGTCCCTTTTCATATTTAGATGAAACCTTTGCCTTGTTATTGCTTTTATACATGTTGACTTTACATATAAATCCTCCATACAGCAGTTTTCCTTAATACTGATAGTTCCTTGGCAACTTAAACTTCTTCTGCAATTTAAAGTTCCTTCAATCATAGAAATGTAGGACTGAAAGGGTCCTCGATATATCATCTAGTCCAGTCCCATGCATTGAGGTAGGACTAAATATTACCTAGACCATCCCTGACAGGTGTTCTTAAAACCCTCTAATGACAGAGATGCCACAACCTCCCTAGTAATTTGTTCCAGTGTTTAACTACCTTTTCAGTTAGAAAGCTTTTCCTAATGTCTAGCTTAAATCTTCCTTGCTGCAATTTAAGACCATTGCTTCTTGTCTTATCCTCAGAGGTTAAGAAGAACAATCTCTCTCCCTCCTCCTTGTAACAGCCTTTTATGCACTTGAAAACTTATGTCCCGTCTTCACTTTTCCAGACTAAACCAACCCAATTTTTTTCCTCCAATCTTTCCTCATAGGTCATGTTTTCTAAACCTTTAATCATTTTTGTTATTCTTGGGACTTCCTACAATTTGTCCATATCCTTCCTTAAATGTGACACCCAGAACTGAACAATATTCCAGTTGAGGCCTTATCAGTGCTAAGTAGAGTGGTAGAATTATTTATCATGCATCCTTACAACAATACTGCTAATACATCCCGGAATGATGTTTGCTTTTTTTTTTTTTTGCGCAACAGTGTTACATTGTTGACCAATGAAAAACCGCAGAACCTTCTGCATTCCTTCTTTCTAGGCAGTCATTTCCCATTTTATATTTGTGCAACTGCTTATTCCTTCTTAAGTGTAGTACTTTGAATTAGTCCTTACTGAATTTCATCCTATTTACTTCAGACCATTCCTCCAGTTTGTCCAGATCATTTTGAATTCTAATCTGGTCATCCAAGGTGCTTGCAACCCCTCTCTGCTTCAAATTTATAAGTGTACGCTCTCGGTCATTATCCAAATAATTTATGAAGATATTCAACAGAACTGGACCCAAAACAGATTCCTGTGGGACCCCTCTCGATATGCCCTTCCAGCTCGACTGAGCCATTGATAACTACTCTGAGTATGGTTTTCCAGCCAGTTGTGCACCTACTTATAGCACAGAGGAGGGCAAACTACGCCCTGCAGGCTGGATCTCGCCCATCAGGGCTTTCAATCTGTCCCACGGGATTGCCAGCCCTGTGGCGCAGTAGGGATAAGGCAGGCCCCCTGCCTGCCCTAGCCCCGTGCCACTCCCAGAAGCGGCCGGCACCATGTCCCTGTGGCCCCTAGGGGGGAGAGGGAAGGGCGGGCAGAGGGCTTTGTGCCGGGAAACTGTGTCCAATGGGAGCTTCGGGGGTCATGCCCACAGGTGAGGACAGCGCACAGCAGAGCCGCCTGCCCCACCCCACCCCCAGGAGTCACTGCCAGATATGCTGGCCACTTCTGGGAGTGGTGCGGGGCCAGGGCAGGTAGGGAGCCTGCCTTAGCCCCGCTGCACACCGCTGCCTCCCGGGAGCCGCTCGAGGTAAGTGGTGCCGGGCTGGAGTCCACACCCCACATCCCTCCTGCACTCCAACCCCCTACCCTGAGCCCCCTCCCGCACTCCCTCCTGCACCCCAACCCCTTTCAATCTGACCCACAGGATTGCCAGCCCCGAGATGCAGTGGGGATAAGGCAGGCTCCCTTCCCTACCCTGGCCCTGCTCCCAGAAGCGGCCAGCACCATGTTCCTGCGGCCCCTGGGGGGAGGAGAGGGCAGAGGGCTCCTGCACCCTAACCCCTTGCCCTGAGCCCCTTCCTGCACACCGCACCCCCTCTGACACCCCAACCTCCGGTCCCAGCCCTATATTCATGGCCCTGCATATAATTTCCCCACCCAGCTGTGACCCTCAGGCCAAAAAGTTTGCCCACCCCTGTTATAGCAGTTTCATGTAGGCTATATTTCTCTAGCTTATGAGATGATTATGTGAGACAGCATCAAAAGATTTACTAAAGTAGATATGACATCTACCATCTCCCCCATCCACAAAGCTTATTACCCTGTCAAAGGAGGATATTAGGTTGATTTGACATGATTTGTTCTTGACAAATCCATGTTGACTGTTTATTACCTTATTTTATTATAGATGCTTGCAAATTGTTTGATTATTTGCTCCATTATCTTTCTGTGTACTGAAGTTAAACTGACTGGTCTGTAATCCCCTGGGTTGTCCTTATTCCCCTTTTAATACATAGGTACTATATTTGCCCTTATCCAGTCCTCTGGATCTCTCCCATCCTTCACAAGTTCTCAAAGATAATAGCTAATGGCTCAGAGATCTCTTCAGCTAGTTCCTTAAGTATTCTCGGTTGTATTTCATCAGGCCCTGCTGACTTGAAGACTTTTAACTTGTCTAATGGCACGTCTACACTTAAAATGCTGCATCGGTGCAGCTACATCAACCCTGCTACACTGCTCTAGCACTTTAATGAAGTCACTATGCCAATGGGAGAGAGCTCTCCCATCAGCATAGTTAGTCCACTTCCCCGAGAGCAGCTCTCCTGCCGACATAGCGCTGTCTACATGGGAGGTTACATCAGTATAACTACATTGCTCGGGGGGGAGGGGGTGTGTGTGTGTGTGGATTTTTCACACCCGAGTGATGTAGTTATTCTGATATAGGTCCATTCTGTAGACCAGACCAAAGTAATTCTTAACTTGTTCATTTCCTATTTAATATGAGATCCTATCCCATTTACATTGATGCTCTTTATGGTTTGTCTGATGAGTGTTAACTTTTTTGGTGAAAAAACATAAATAAAAAGCTTTTAGTACTTCAGCCATTGGTGCATTTTCTGTTATGGTCTTTCCCTCCTCATTGAATAATGGGCCTACCTTGTTCCTGTTCTTCCTCTTGATTCATATGTATTTGTAAAATGCTTTCTTGTTACCCTTTATATCCCTAATTAGTTTAATCTCATTTTGTGCCTTGGCCTTTCTAACTTTGTCCTACATGCTTGTGGTTTTTTTGTATTCATCCTTTGTAATTTGACCTAGTTTCCACTATTTATACGACTCTTTTTTTGAGTTCCAGGTCATTGAAGATTAATTGGTTAAGCCAGGATGGCCTCTTACCATCTATCCTATGCATTGATATCGTTTGCGCTCATGCTGTTAATGTATTTTTAAAAAACTGCCAACTCTCTTAAACTCTGCCTCCCCGCAGACTTGTTTCCCCCCCTTTGAATTTTACCTACCAATTCTCTGAGTTTGATAAAGTCCATTGTCTTTATTCTGCTGTTCCCCTCCCCCCATACCATTCCCTAGAATCATGAATTATCGTTTCATGATCACTTTCACCCAAGTGGTCTTCCACCTTCAGATTCTCAATTAATTACTCCCTGTTTGTCAGAATTGAATCCATAATAGCCTCCCCTAGTTCCATTCTCCACCTTCTGTAATAAAACGTTATCTCCAATGCCTTCCAAGAAGTTGTTGGATAATCTGTGCCCTGCTGTATTATTTTCCCAGTCTATAATGCTAATTAGCACTTTCAGCACTTTCTAATAGATTTTAATGTCAAATAAAAGCCCAATTGTGCCACTTCCTTCCAAGTTCTCTGTTGAAATCAAGTTTCTGTGCTTATGCACTCATCCCTGAGTGTAACCTAAGCAGAATTTAACGACTCAGTCATTATAATGGTAACATCAATGGGTTCTAATGGAGGGAGGTACTATAACATGAAAAGGGGTGGCAGAATTGAACCCCAACAGCTTAACTCATAAGATAACACTTACTGTGCCTGCCTCACAGAAGTTATCCCCATTTTATGATACCAGGATAAGCAAGTACTGGGCACTTCAGTGACTCGCAAACAGTGGCAGTAAAATTCTGATACATTAGGTCAGTGGTTCTCAACCAGGGGTACATATTACAACTCATCTAGATATTTGCCTAGTTTTACAACAGGCTACAGAAAAAGCACTAGTGAAGTCAGTACAAACTAAAATTTCATACACACAATGACTTGTTTATACTGCTCTATATACTATACACGGGAATATAAATATTGTACTTTCATTTCAATTGATTTATTTTATAATTGTATGGTAAAAATGAGACAATAAGCATTTTTCAGTAATAGTGTACTGTGACACTTTTATAGTTGTGTGTCTGATTTTGTAAGCAAGTAAATTTTAAGTGAGGTGAAACCTGGGATATGCAAGACAAATCAGACTCCTGAGAGGGTACAGTAGTCTGGAAAGGTGGTGAGCTACTGCATTAGGTTACACAGAGGTTTCTAGCCTCCACTCCAGAATACTTAAGTCACTATTTCTATGTTGAACACAAGTTTCCTAAAATAGTATTTAGGACATTTAAACTGGTTAGTCATGAGTATGCTGGTTTTAAATTACAATGCTATTTAGAAAAAGCCTCTTACCTCATCTGCAAGAAGTGATAGTTCACTGCTGTTTGCAGCATCATAATCATAGAGAACTCTGGCTTTCCTGCTGCCACTTGATGCTTTCAGTTCACTGAAGCCTGAAGTAACTACTGAATTGCTTACTGAAGGCAATGAAGCAGAGGCAGAAGCCAAGACTGAGGAAGCAGAAACACTTGGCACTGGGGTCGAGGAAGACTGATTATTGTTAGAGCGGAAGGTAGATGGAAAGCTGTGGAAAAACAAGATGACCACTGACTGAATTATTTCAACACACATGGAAGCAAGCCTTCATCACTATAGTAAGAGTTTCAATTATATGACCCTGTGACCTTTCCTACCAACTGTGTAACAGGCACTACACGTTGTGACAGCAAAGCTTATTACCTTCCTTGAAGTCTGAAGTGTAGTTCTCTTCATGCCAGTTGCATCTGTCAACACCCCAAATGGGAATCACCTTTGATTCATGGATTTCACAAGCAGAACCATTATAGCTGACAGAGCTAGCTACTAAGCATTATTAATGAATGATAGTATTTGTGAAACTGATAAAACCTATCGAACATGAATAGGAATATAATACTTACAACTCAGGCGATTTCCCTGACAAGAGAATATATTGCCCATTAAAATTCACACCCCCTCCCCCGCCCGGAAGCCATTGTTGCAAATTCCATTTCACTCTGCCCCACACCCTCACATACCCTCCATCTAACCACCATCCCGTACAGTCTATATACAAAAAGTGTTCCGGCCACTCTAGCTCAGACATCATCTTGCTGCAGATCTCCAGTTTCTCCCATCAGCCCTCCTACACAGGCTGGAAACCCCACAGGTGCTACCCCTTTCACACTCCTGATGTGGGGAAGAGACTTCACCCTTACTCTGCCTACTTTATGTTACCACTGAAAGCATTCATGGGATTTCAAACAAAATTAAGAGCTGGAGTCTTACCCTGAGCATCTCAGAATCCAAGTTGGAACTTGCATATACTGGCTGCAAACCCCAGAGTAACTACATACCCTAACAACAACATAATTTCATCTCCTCAGACAGAAAACTAAGCTAGAATGTCTGCCCTCCTTGCTTGGCAGCCTGCTTCTACAGAAAGTCGGGCTGTTGTCTATATCTGACAGCACCAGTGGTCAGTCAGCTAGTACGCAAGCCCAGTGGTCTACATAGCCTCTTCATCCTCCTATTCTGAGCAATCAGCAGCTATGCCCCATCTATTTACAAATTTAGGGCCCTATCCAGTGTGAAAAGTGGAACTCAAGAAACTGTCCTGTCACGCTCCATGACTAATACAGTGGAGACTTTCTTGTCCAAGATATATGGCAGGAAGGACAGGAATTGGTTTAACCACCACTGTAGTTTTAAGCTAAGTAGATTACTCCTGAGGGAATTCTGTGCCAAAAAATTAAAAATTCTACAATTTTTATTTGTCAATAAATAAATGTGGTTCCAGCATGGTAGTGAGGAGCACAGACCACTGGCTGTACTGAGGTGAGAGATCACCCTGAAGCCCCCACCTCCCCTGGTACTGGGACTCAGCAGTGAGGCTGCACCTGACCCTGACACAGTGCAAGGGCTAGGCCTGCCTCAGAAATACCCCGGGGCCCTGCCCCTCTGCACCAGGTGTGGGTGGGCAGGTTTAGCCCACCAGGATCCAAGTGTGGAGGGCTTAGTGCAGAGGGATCCCGGTGTGGGGTGAGAGGTTTCTGTGTGGGACGATCTGGGTGCAGGTGACTCAGTGGGAAATCTGGATGTACAGGGGCTCAGGTGGGGGTGGTGGTGGTTCTGGTTGAAGGAGCAAAGGGACTCTGCAGGGGATCCAGGTGAAGGTGGTTGGGGATCAGCAGGGGGGTTTGGGTGAGGGGAAATGGGGCTCAATGTCCAGGTGCAGCTAGTTGGGGCTCAGTGGGGTGGGAGTCCAGGTGTAGGGGGAAGGACTTGTCAGGGTGAGGGTTCAATGGGCCTGCTTAACGGGGGAGTCCCAGCTGCTGCTGAGAGGATGCCGCATGCCAGGCTCCCGTTTCCCCCTGCGATTCTCCTATCCCCTTTTTTCCCCTCCATCTCTTTCCCTTCACTCCCACATTCCTCTCCCCCTGCCCTATTCCATCCCCTCTTCCTTCCCCACTGCTTCTTTACCTCACCCCCCCGTTCCCTCATTTCCCCCCACCCTCCCCTTACCCAGCCCCACCATGGGCATTCATTGTTGCACAGAAAACAGGAAGGCTCCTAGCACACAGAAGGAAATCACAACTGACACTAGGACCCAGGAAGTGGCATTCAGCCCCAAAAAACTGCACCCATGGTAGTCCATTCCCCCTTCTCGGTGGCATCCGAGGTTTTCTGCAGGGAAGCACAGGAATTCTGCAGAGGGGGGCTGTTTTCTGTGGGCACGCAGTCCCACAGAATCCCCCTTGGAGTAGTAGATGCAAGTTTCATATGGCAGTTTGAGAGACTTTCCAGCCCATAGACTGAGCATCAGCAAGATTATGGAGATAGGGTTAAGGCCAAGTTTCAAGACCAGATTGACATATTTCCATGAACATTGGCAGTTTGTATGAGCATGCTAAAATAAAAGCACTGTACATGCCTAGGCAAAGAAAATTAGTTAAGAGGAACAATCTTCTTTAGGTTAAAACTATTATGCTTAAAGCAAGTCCTATTTGCTTTCTATAGATTATCAACCTAGTTCTTGAAGTCTGTACTCTTGCCATTTTCTGTTACTCGGAACAGTCTTCCAAAAACACTTCATTTGACTCATCATAAAAATTTAAGTGATCCAAAAATCTGCCCTTATTCTCACGTAGCTTCTCTTCAACTTTTGATTCTGCGGTATGTGTTGTATACAAGTTACTTAATTTATACTGGTGTACCATCTTTCATGGAGGCGCTCAATGTGTTTTACAGATATTAAACCTCTTAACTTGTTCATAGCAACACAAGCACTTTTTTAGTGGAAGAAATGAGGCATAGGGCTTAAGTGACAAGTCAAGAAAAGACACAGGTGTATTAGCTTTTTCCTGCTATAGCTACTACACTCTCCCACTCATTAAGGCAAAGTTTATGCATTCCTTATCTATATAGAGAAATAGAAAGCCTCATAGTAGAACCTCAGAGTTATGAATACCTCAGGAATGTTGGCTGTTTGAAACTCTGAACATAACGTTATGGTTGTTCTTTCAAAAGTTTACAACTGTACATTTACTTAAAACAGTTTTGAAACTTTACTATGCAGAAGAAAAATGCTGCTTTTAACCATCTTAATTTAAATGAAACAAGCACAGAAAGTTTCCTTACCTTGTCAAATCTTTAACTTTCACTTAAAAAAAAAGTTTACATTTAACACAGTACTGTACTGTGCTTTGTGTCTGCTGCTGCTGCCTGATTGCATACTTCCAATTCCAAATGAGATGTGTGGTTGACCAATCAGTTCGTAACTCTGAGATTCTACTGTATGTATGTATATTTTGGGCTTGTCGTTTTAGCAGCCCCCATACAACATAACAAAAGTTGTAAATGAATTAGTGCAAGTTATAATACAGCATCAAATTTTAAACATACTAGTTTCAAATGCCAGTTATTTCTAAATTTGTTTTGAGAAGGCAAGTTAGTGGTAAAATTCAGTTACCACCATCACAAAAAGAAAGAGTCCAACCACTGAGTATGTGTTAGAATGTGTTTCATCAGGTCTGCTAGAGTTCTAGTTAAAGCAGCTTGCCATTTACAAGTGGCTGCAAAAAAGAACCTTTTCTTCTAGTAAAGAAAAGGTTGTTAACAGGGAAATTATCCAATTAGGGCTTGTCTACACCTTGAAATATACCAAAATAGCTATTCCTGGATAATTATTTGGGAATAGCTATTTTGGAATAAACCCCCACGTGGACACTGATTCCAGAAAGCTTGCTCTCCGTTGAATAAAGTGGTCTGGCATACACCATAGTTTCAGAAAAATTCTGATTGGGACAAAGGGTTTGAAATAGGGAGCTGTATGAAATGTGTAGAATACAATTTGTATAGAATACAAATGTATCAGCATACAATTCTTTAAAGCATTTTAGAATTTAGGCAATAGATGGTTTCTTTCACTTGCTTTTTAAAAAAAAAAAAAAAAAAAAAAAAAAGCTTAAGCTATCCAGACACTAGGCAAGTAGTTTACCTACTCAGTTGCTACCATTAATTTCCCCACCAACCTTCTCATATTAAGAAATGTATTTCTCCCCATAGTAATTTGCTTTACTGGTAACCTGCTCTAAACTTTGGAGAACACGCCTGTATTCTCAAATCAGTTTAAGGTCTTGCATGTCAACATTTAACTTGCTAATGGATCTACAAGTAGTACAATGGCCTCCACTGCATTTGACAGCCGTTTGCTAGAATGGATCACCACCAACACAGTACAATAATTAGAAGTATTCTGCTAGGAATCCTCTAGATCTCTACCAGAAGTGGTCATACATGCTCCCCATCCCTCATTATAGACTCCGCAAAGTCTCCGTCTCACTTTATGCTTCACAGCACTGGCTCTATCTACAGGTTTGGGATTTTTTGCTCCATGGGTGTAACTATAACAATGTAGTTACATTGTACAAACCCTGTTTTGCACCAGTGCAGCACATGTGCATTAGAGGTTTGTAGAACTATATTAATGTAGTTACAACAGTGCAAGTTTTCCTACCTCAAACAAGTCCTTACACAAAGCTGTAACTATAAAAAAAGCTTTTGCAGTTTTATTACCTTCCAAGTTGTTTTTGGAGGTCCAACATATATTGGTAACATTGTGCATAATAGGTCATCTGAGCTTCAACAAAATCAGTCAGACAGCGAAGATGATGTGCCTATAATATAGTGAAGAGTTCAAGTTTTTAGTGCACATGAAGAATACTATACCTGCATTAAAAAGGCTGGCTTGGTAGATTAGCATCAGTGGCAACCCTGAATTGGGGGGGGGGGTGGAAAAAGAGAGAGAAGAGGAGACGGATGGGGAACAACAAATTCATGATCCAGACTCAAAAGGTAATTGGGATGTTAGTGCTATAGAAAATATTTTCAGGCCTGAGAGATATGATGCTTGCATGATGCCCACCATTCTTAATTCTCTGTCCAATTGAAGAGTTACAGTAGTATGCAGTAATTTTGTAATTTGTAGCCTCAACACAGGGTGGGTCTGGTGTGGATCTCAGAAGCTTAGAAGAAAGGCGCCCAAAGGGTCTTCTTACTAGGGCCCTGAGGAGACCAGAGTTAAATTAGCTGGACAGTAACTACAGCTTAGAAGGTTTCAGGGTAGCAGCCGTGTTAGTCTGTATCCTCAAAAAGAACAGGAGTACTTGTGGCACCTTAGAGACTAACAAATTTATTAGAGCATAAGCTTTTGTGGGCTACAACGTGCTGAAGCCACAAGTACTCCTGTTCTTTTTACAGCTTAGAAGTTGAGATTCAAATGGGTATGTATTGTACAACACATTTTAAGGTGTTAAGGAAAAATTAGCATTTTAAAAGTATTTCCAAGCAACTTCCTGTAGTTATTTTAGAGAGTCTCAATTTTATTCATTTTCTTCAATTTAGATACTCACATGTGTACTGCTGATGCCTTCCAGCAGCAGTCTGGTAATCTCTGCTTGACGGTCAAATTCACTCTGAGTTATTCGTACTTCCTGTTCAGACTGAAGAGTATAAACTTATTAGAAGTTTGTACAACACAGCTTAAAACACTGCTTACTAACACCGTTACAGTTCCTACTTGAAGGCCTTGATCCTACAGCCAGGTGCTTAACTTTATGCATCTAAGTGGTTCCACGGACTTCAATGGGACCATTCACATGCATGCAGTAAAGCATATGTTTAGGTGTTTGCAGGATTAGGGCCCAATTTTTTTTTCATGCTCTACAATACTGAATAGATTACAGCTATTTAGTGTTTTCAGGCAGTTTCAAATAGCCATATATGAGCCTTTTTGCCAAAAATTTAACAGAATGTTTTATTAGTCACCAAGTTTTATGTCTGATAGATCTGCATAGGCAGATCAATGGGTGCCTCAAAATTAAGATCTCTAAGGAGAAAATGAAATTTAGATTTAGTCCCAGTCTGATGTTTTAACTTCTCTGCTACACTAGAAAATGAATTAGGCCACCAACAGTAGAACTTCAAGACTTCATATATAACATTAATATTTATTTTTAAAACTCTTTCAAATTCATGGATTACTCTAATTGCTGCTAGTTAGCCTACAGTTCTTAGCAATTTTAAAACAAGTCTAAAATGATCTAGTAACATTAGAGGGTCTCATTTAAACACAAGAGCAAGTCATTCTGAATTCCACACTGTTCTGAGCAACCAATGCCACCCAAATTGCACATGACTATATAATCAGAGTTGCAGTATCCAAGATTCACTGTTCTGAGGTCTCCGGTGGGAAGTATGCAGTTCTGGTATCTAGATTCCTCTCTCAGTGCTTTTAAATTTGACCATTTAGTGTCTCGTTTCTGTATGGGATAATTCAGCAGGCAAAAGTCTGTCTTTGTCTGAGGTGCAGCAGTTAACTACTCTTACAATAAGGGAAATGAATTTACAAGACCTATTGAAGTGGCACAACTTTTTTTCTTGCATGTCATTTTACTTGAGACTATATTTCTGCTTATCCTACTATGAATAGTTCCATGGGAACACAGAAGTGACTCAAAGGAATATGCACAGAAGAATTATGGAACTAAAATATTTCAGGGTTAAGTTTTTACAGCCACTTTTGAAATGGTTTAAAAGACAGTGAAGAAGCTGTGGACAATGAAGTATACAGTTGGTATTTAGTAGTGAGATGACCTATAAATTTAACACAAGTTAATTCATATTAACTTTCCAAACTTTGTGCAGAGTGTCCCAAATGGACAGCATGGGTCCATTAGAACTTGTTCTGTCAGAAGTCTTTCAGGACAAGCTAGCTTACTCCTCCCTCTCCCCCCAGAAAAGCAGTCGTACTTTTAGAGAAAACAGCAGACACATTTACTATAAATGTTTATGCCTGAAGCGTTGACGCGTATTGCTTCAGAAGTCAGGACTTCACCAGCACAATGAACTCATGGCTGGCCATTCGGAAAGAGCTGTGTAAGAACAGGAAGGAAAATAGGAGGGTTTGTGTGTGTTTTGTTTTGGTGTTTGTTGTTTTGCAACAAGAGAGATGGGAAGGTTGGGGAAAAAAAAAAAAAAGGAAGAGTTGAATTTCCTGCTTTTGCACTCCACACATAGCTTCCCAATGGATGGGAAAACTAGTTAACTGTCTTGAGTTTTACAAAAGTAAATCTTTTTTGGTACTTCCCCTGAAATGTACTGCAATTTGATTGTTTTTAAACACATACAGATATGAAGTTGTAACAAGGCTGATACTTTAATGAAACAGGGCAGAGGGCAAATTATCCACTTTAATGATAGAGAAAATAAAGCAGATTCCTTCCCTTATCAAGTTCATAATGACAAAAGAAGTTATACAACTGTGTGTTAAACAGGCGCACACTGAATTAGTTCACCAGACAGAAGGGCCTTTGGAAGCATCACTGCTCAAGCTTAATTGCTATATGCAGAGCATTACTTGAACTTGGAGCATGCCATCGCAACCTCCAGATCTCTAGTTTCTTCATCTTCCCATGCATTGCCTCATCCCCTTTTTCACTGCTGCTGATTGAAGTGAAGTGTATACCTTATGGTATACCGATTTATATCACTGGGGTAAAATGGTATACATGCACAACTGACATTCTGAGCTCATGCAACTTGTAACCTTATCACCCCTGAGAAGGGTTAAGGATAGAGCCTTGAACTGTAAATCTAGGCTACCCTGCCCTCAGTGTATAACTGCAACCACAGTCAGTGAAACCTCCTGTTTTAATAGGAAGTAGCAGATGACTGTCACTGTCTTGCCATGAAGGGCCCTTGACGTGATACCTGCTCTCCACCTCAGTTCAGACCAGGGATTTGTAAGCCTTCTGAGCTGAAAAGCTTATTGATAGATAACCAGTTGACCCAGAGTATAGTGCGTCCAGTTCAGACAGCACTTCAAAAAGTTAATTGGAAAGGGTGCAGAAGAGCTGCAAGACTAATTCAAGGTCTGGAAATCATGCCTTGCAGTAAGAGACTAAAGAAGCTCAGTCTATTTAAAGTTCACTCAAGAGAAAGTTAAGGGGTGACAATCATCTACAGGTGCCTACCTATATGGGAAAGATTTGATAGACTAAGCTAGCAGAAGCAGGCTTAGACCAATTCAAACTAAAAAAAAAAAAAAAAAAAAAAATCTGTGCTTTATTTCAACAGTGAAGGCAATTACATCCATAAGATTAGTTGTTCTAGTGGTTAAGTGATTCTTCATCACCTAGTCTCTTAAAAGCAACACTGGAGATATATTTCTAGTGATAAGCTATTTCAAACAGAAGTTATGGTTTGATTCAGAGAGTAGTTTATGAATCAGACTCCCCTCTCTCCCTGGGCTTTCAATAAAGGGGAAGGCAGATCAACATAAATGCATTTACATCAGTTACTGGGCCTTCGGAAGGAGGCGTGAGCTATAGGTTGGAGGATTTGACTGGGTGGTCTCTGGTTTTATTACTTTTTCATTTTTTAAACTCTACAGCACTTACAGCAACAGAGAGGTACTTTTATAAAGTACTAAGAAATTCAGAGTGTCTAGCCTCTCTTCGTTAAGATTTGAAAACAAATAAGCCAATAGCTAGCATTGAAAAGTTGCCACTGGATTTTTTCCTTAGATGTACATAACTCAGTCCCCCAGAATTGGCTTTTGGGATACGAGACAGCTCTCCAGACCACTTCTCTGCTAGTTGGGTGATGGAATGCCATTCAGGCTGCTGCGAACTGCACCATGACTAGTGACACCATGATTTGGCAACAAGCTCTGATGTTTTACTCCCAGCTCTCAGACTCCTTAAGACTTTTCTTCTTAGCCCTGGTCTACACTTGGGGGGTGGGATATCGATTTAAGTTATGCAACTTCAGCGACGTGAAAAATGTAGCTGGAGTCGACATACTTAGATCGACTTACTGTGGTGTCTTCACTGTGGTGAGTTGACTGCTGCTGCTCCCCCTGCGCCTCTCGCGGCGCTGGAGTACAGGAGTCGACGGGAGAGGGCTCGATTCATTGCGTCTAGACTAGACACGATAAATCGATCCCTGCTGGATCGATCGTTGCCCGCCAATCCGGCGGGTAGTGTAGACATACTCCTAGTTTTGCCATACGGAAAGAAAGGGGAACCAGTTTGATAGTGTTTATTAAAGCACTGTATGTGTGCTAAAATCCAACAGAAGGCACACAGAAGCCTCTAGTAAGTCAAGTGAAGTCTCAAAGTATCATCTTGCCAACCTATGGTTTGTGTCTTGCATTCCATTACATTGCAGGCAATTAGTTGTTTTGCAGGCCAACCCAAGAGTGCTAAGGCTAGCACTGCTTCTCCTTTTTTCATCCTCCTTCAGATGAGTTTGCTACATCCACAGTATCAGTTCCCCATTTGAGTACTAGGAGGCCAACAGTTGAATTTCTGTTTCTTAATTGGCAGTTCAGAGAACTACCACACAATCCTTCAGGAAAAAAAATACATAATCTACAAAGAAATTTATTACTGTGATTTGTTTGTAATAAGATACTGTCCTAAGAAATTAACTTTTGTAAGAGAAGCCCTACTGTCTTGTTACTTGCAGGCTTACCGTTTTTTCATATTATATTTTGCCACAAGAATGTCACATAGTGGCAGTAGTTACCCAGAAACAGTATTTCTTCAAATTCCAAGTTTATTCCTAAGTACGATGTACATCACTTAGGGTGACCAGACGTCCCGATAAAATTGGGACTGTCCCGATGTTTGGATATTTCGCAATACTCCATTTTTTCCCCCTCCTTTTTGCTCCACCGGCAGCAGTCCACTTTTTTTTTTTTGGCGCTCCGCCGGTGACCTCTCACCCCCCCCCCCCCCCCATGTGTTCTGATATTTTCTTCCTCTCATCTGGTCACCCTAACCTCACTTCACTACTGGAATCTGAAATTCTCTGTAAGGGGCTAAATAGTTGATGCAATACAGCAGAATAGCTGCCAGCAATGTATTAACTACACCTCTATCCCAATAGAACGCTGTCGGGAGCAAAAAAATTCTTACCACATTATAGGTGAAACCCTGTTATATCGAACTTGCTTTGATCCGCCAGAGTGCGCAGCGCCCCTCCCCCGCACCCCAGAGCATTGCTTTACCACGTTATATCATGTCGCGTTATATCGGGGTAGAGGTGTGCAAGAACATGGAACACCTTTTATTACACGGGTACCAAACAAGTAATTGTTTCATAATGCTGCAGTTTCTGAACCGTTTACTTACTTTTGTCACTTCCTCTGCCCAAATCTTGTCAGCATTAAGAGTTAAGACAGACATTTAGAATAACAGAGTGGTTTTAACATAGTAAGCCATACTTGTGTGTTCTTTAATAATACCTCCTTCCCCTTCGCCCGAAGATGTAAAGAGTGGACAACTGTGACTCACTGCACCCATATGAAGGCCTTTGCTATGAACTATGTTCAGTCAAGAAAACGTAATGCATTCTTTAAACACAATAAAGAATTCCAGCTTAAACTGCACACCTATAGCACTATATTACGTACATTATGTGATGTTATGGAGCTATTATAAAAAAAACTTAAGTGGATACTCTACAGAGCAAAAAAGTGATAAAAACCAAAATTCTGTAAAATGGGATACTTGTCCGTAAAACATGAAGCTCTTACAATGTAAAATATGTAACTACTTGAAATGGATACAAACTAGACAGTCTAAATTACTTATTGCAAGTTATAAATAAATTAATGATTTTTAATTTAGTTATGGATACTTTAAGGTTCATAAATTTGAAATACTGATCAACTGAAAGATATGCTCACCCTTCACAAGAGCCCACTAGACAAAACTATGTTAAATATAAAACAAATTGAGAGAAGCGATTTCTCTTGCCATCTTAATTCCATTATTGGTTGCTGCCTCCACAAGGACTTGCAATAAATTGGATAAATTTCAGTGAACTGAAACAATTGATTAAAAATTCTATTGTGACATCTCAATAATAACTTAACACAGCTAAAACAGGAGTCTTCCTAACAATGCAGCTTTCCTTTAGTTTATTATGTTGAAATTGGAAGTTTTTTGTCAAAGTTGTGGTTAAAATATGCAATTATGACCCAAGACTTCATTAGTTTTATAACTAGAGGCAAGATTCTTTGGTTTAACGATTCACTGTCCATCAACAATGGAACCTTAAACACTGAAGTGTTTATTTGTATTACAGGCCACACTGAAAATCAATGCCGTATTGTACCAGGTGCTGTACAGACCAAGGACAACACCAGATTGAGGAACCATCATAAGATATTGTGCATGTTCTACAGAAGTAATTTTGACTAGTGTGAAAACACTCTGGTCTAAAAACAGTGTGTAAATATTTTCCAGGCTGAGAAAGAATCAGCAAATCTTTGCAACAAGTATCTTACAATTGTTATTTCTAGATTAGCCCAATAATCATATTGCAATATTCATAGTTTCAATTGTTTGTACAATTAGTTTGATATCAAAGACAAGAAAGAGTCCCTAAAATATTTAGATCCACAGTTTATTCCAACTGTGATAGATGAGACCCTGATAGCATGGAAACTACAAAGATTATGATGTTGAGATTATTTATTAATACAATAATTCAAACAACATCTTGAGTCTAGTCAAATGCTATGGGCACATAGATATAACCATTTATGAGCAACCTATCTATCTATGTATGTGTGTGTGTGTTCCTGGCTCATCGGGTGGGTTTACTGTGAAATCTGGAATCATTAGGAGGTAATTAATGCAAATCCATAGAAATACGACACAGACAATTATATATACACTGGCTTGGACCGGGTTTCAGAGGTGAGCAAACAAACATCCCTTACCCCACAAAAAACTGCACGAAAAGTCAACCTGCACTGACTGCGGATGAAACTCTGAACCAACACATGTACAGACCCACCGGATTATGGGTAATCCCTGGTAAATTTAACTTGTGTTTATGACACTATTTTATGACATGTTCTCTGTAATGCTTTTGACTGGTTTTGGGGTACCCTCAAGGACACCATAAAGCAGTGTGCAGTTCCCCTGAAATGGTCCTGTACGAAATACTATGGGGAAAGTCAAATAATGCATTTCAGTTGTTTTCCCACAATTGCACTTAATTTTTCAATAGTAAATTTTTTTTTAAATTGGTACATTAAGCTTTCTGACATCAATAAAGTTGTGGAAACAAGGCTATAGTATTGCACACTTTAGATTATTGGCTGCAGTCTGACAAGGACAATTTAACAATATAGAGCCATGAGTCATTTATCTAGTACTTTTTTGGTATTATTAAAGTAAGGACTCCAAGAAATTGGAATATTGATTCAGTTCTCCATTCCAAATATTGGATATGACAATTAAGGCCACTAGAGTTGGATAGCAAGAGGAAACACTTTGTAAAGGAATGTATGAACACAGGAGGCCAACAAACCTTTAGCCATTTTACATGCAGCAAGTTGAGCATGTAAGAGACATTTACCATAATGTTATTTTCTTCAGGCTGAGACGTGTTTAGTTGCTTTAGTGCATAGACAGAGACAAAACCAGGTTACACTGTTATTACTGCAAGTGAACAATATGTTACAGAACACAAAATAGTTAAACACTGCAAGACTGAACTGAGCAAGTGGTGAAGCATACCTAGAAATCCAAACAGTTGCTGGTTTAGTTCAAGTAGTTTTATTCAGCCATTTTAAATACTGCTCTGGACTACTTCATTTAGCTATTGAACATAACGGTGCATGACTTATGAAGAGATTAAAGTTACATGTTACTCCATCTGCATTTGTTTCATTTTCTTTTATAGAACAGAGAAAACATTTGAAACAAGACCTGAGGCTATCACAAAGACTAGCGTTAAAACCCTCAATGAAAGCGTGTGCTACTGACTCAGACATTCACTACAGCTAGCAAGCCAGGCAAACTGCTTTTAGAAAGATCTATGGCAACCTGAACCAATCCCTCCACACTTCTTCACCCCCTCTTGATCTTCTGGCTTCTACTCTGAACATTCACTACCAACTGCAAGGTAAGGCTTTATAGGCCCTTTTGAGTATACCCTCTGGAAGCTTGAAACCCAGGGTTCAAGAGGCAGAAAAGCATTAAAATATTGTTGGTTTGAGTTAACTACTAAAGGGGTTTGGGACTGAAGTATAGGCAAGCAAGATGGTAATGTAGATGTACTTTTAATTACGTCACAAATTGAGGTGTACTTTATAAAACGCAGGTAGGCATACCCGTACTAGCTTTAGCACGGAAGACGTGATGGCATGAGCTTCAGTGCAAACTAGCTACCCCAGTTTAAGCATACCTGATATGTATTCTGTATGTATTCTGGTTGATAGCCCACACCAGGGTCTGTGCACCACATCTTCACGGCTATTGTTACCCATGCTAGCTAAATTAAAGCTAATTACAGGTATTACACCTTAATTTGCAATGTAGATGTACCCTGAGAGGTAGGAAGTCTCATGATCTACCACCATTGAAACACTGACAGATAAATGTTTACAGGACAAGTATTTTTCTTATTACTAGTCCTGTAGTAATGATCAGCAAGTAATTTGTTCCTCTGAATGAAGTCAGCAGATTAATTCCCTCCTGCAACTAACAAAAATCTAATAACGCATGTAAGCAAATCACAACATAACTTGAGAGAAAACTAAGATTAATGAGGCCACTTAAATGTTTTGGAAATGGTTGATCCTGGGATTTTTATGTTGAGTAAAATGGTTATCTGCTATACTGGACCTTGCAAGCTAATATCTAAGGTAACAGGACTTGGAGCTGCTGATATGTAAAAAGGTATAAAGAGGTGATAAATTCCCTGAAATTATGTAAAATGTGTGACAAACCATTCCAAAGAAAAAAGACAAGAATATTGAAGCAAAAAGTAATTTAGCATAGGACAAGGTTAAGCCTTCAGAAGACTCCCAACTGTTCCACTTATGCTCCCACATGTCTAGTAAAACAAACAAAAAACACAAACAAACAAGAGCAACTCTTAATGTTTGGCACACCCCACCTTAAAAATTACTATGTGAAAAAGTTGCTCCACATTTTGAAGTATTAGTGATTAGAAGTTAACACAAACTATGTGACTTATTACGGCTCAAGAATTGTCATTATGACAAAGGTTCATGTAGGATAGAAGAGGAGCAGCATAAAAATTTGCTATGCCTACATTTAAAAATAGTATTAAAGAAGACAAGAAACCCAACACAAAGTAAGCAATGTGCCATTTTCTCTTAGATTCCACCTAGGCATTTCTTATTCAGTTTGACATAGAAATATTTGCTGAAGTAATAATATTAATGTCTGGCTTCTAGTATAAGTAATTACAATTTTCATAGGGCCAGAACTGTCTACATTTGAGACCCAAATGGGGAGAGTTATAGTGAACTTCTTGTTTTTTTAAAGAAAAGATTATTCTACTTACTGCAGCTCTAGCTTCTGCAACTTTTGCCTTCTTCAGTCTGGTTTTTGCTGCATCCAAATCTAGTCTTTTATTTTGCAATAGTTTGCGTTCTTTCTGGAAGTTTAGGAAAATCAATTAGTTTAAAAGGATCATGAAATAAAATGTGGGCTTGTACTACATAAAGATAATCTACAGTAATAAGTGAGTGATATTTGTAACATACTGCATACAAGCGGCCTCCTAAAACTGAAACCGCAGGCATAATTAGATGCAGAATTAGATCCAGATCATTATTTTAACTCCTATCCAAGATAGGACACTTACTAAAAAGTGGCAGATTCAAGAACATTTTCTTGAACCAGACCTCCCCCCCCCCCCCCTTCTCTCCTCTCTAAAAACACGACAGGCATTACTTAAGACAAAAGTCAAGTCTCGACTGCTTTTTCCTTATTGGGAGTTTTCTTTAAACTCCATGTGATTTATCTATCCCTTTACTTAAATGTTTATATTTAGAACTATTTACAAGTGTTTACAATACATTTGTCAACTTACAGTAATTGTTTTATAATCTCCTTCTATAAAATTTCTTAGAGGAGTGAGGAAGTTTATAGCAGATGTCTGAATTAGTTCTCTATCTGCTGTTCCAATTCGCTTTTGTGTTTCTCCACATTTAATTAGTGCATTTCCTGTAAAGGAGAAGAGATGGTTGTTAAACAGTGATCCCTGTAGGTGGTTATGCAAATTTCTACAAGCACAAGAATTTAGGCCAACATTTTGAAGAATTACCAAATGCTAAACAAATTGCTTTTAAAGAAAAAGTTAGAACCAAGGCTGTTTTAATGAGAGTCACTAACTGGAAGTTCTGAAGGAACGAACATTCAGTGTTAGATCTTAATCTATCTGAATAGATACAGAATTGTGGTAGTGGTACTACCTATGGCAATTCTATTTCGCATTTGCTAATGAAAGTTCCAATTGTTAGTATTAATCCAGAAGCAATTTCCCCCTTTTGACAGTTTGAATCACCCATCTGAGGTTTTTGCTAAATAGAAAAATTTTAACTGTTGAGAATGCTTTTTGCATTTAATGTAAACTCTGAAAGTCTACTTTTGAACACACAGGTAGGATTTGTACTTTAATACAAAATGTTAGTAAATTTGATTCTGAAGAACAGTGTTATGAAAACAACTTCAGATAGACACCATCACACATTTCACTGTTCTTGGAATTTTTATTTAATTAAAAAAGAGGAAAGGGACTGGGGACCTTACCATTCAAAGTTTGTTTTGTATGCCCTTGAGGTATGGAACTTTTCAGTGCAAGTGCTGATCAATACCAATTTCCTACCAAAATTCATCCTTGCTCAACATATTAAGCATCATTCAAATGGTGTCATTGCAAGCTAATAGTGTAACGTTTATTTTTGCATCCTAGAATGAATTAAACAAGTTGCAATGGCTGTATACTTATAAGAAGTTACACACACATTGGTCTGAATAAGCTGAGTTTCATTTAGCTTGTTTTAAATAAAGACGAGCAAGCTTCAGGCCTGGTTAATACTTGGACAGCAAGCCACTGATGTTTTCAAGTATCTTGTCGCTTCTCTGATTGTAAAGGTTGCCACTACTAAAGTTATACCCATACACTTTCTGTGAAAATCTTTACTTTGGATGCTTCCAACAAAAAGAGTAGGTTATCTTCTACTTTAACAGAAAAGCCTATTACTTCTAGATGCAAAGATCTCTGATTAAATTCCTTGTGGAAATTAATCTCACAAAACAACTTTTTTTATTTACTTGCGGAGCTACCTTGTGTTCTGAAATGAAAACTATCAGGCTTTGTAATATGTGTATTTTGGCAACAATATACCTACACATTAACGGTTGGTTAATTTTAACTGTTACCTATATTAAACTGAAGGGTAGGTTTAAGAGAATGAGAACTGGACTTCATGTTAAGGCCCAGTCTCTAAAATTTTCCTGGAAAATGCCAGAGATGCCATTATAGAGGAGTAGGTTTTTGAGGGAGTAAGAGAAAGGTATCCATGAATAAGTCTACTATAACTCTAATAATCCCTTGTAGAAAGTACCGTATATACTTGATCATAAGACGGTTCGTTTATAAGCCGATCCTCCCCCTCCCCCCCCCCCCCAAGATGGATAAGTAAAAATGGAAATTCAGCGGTCAGCAAACTTTGGCTCCCGGGCCATCAGGATAAGCCGCTGGTGGGCCGAGATGATTTGTTTACCTTGAGCATCCGCAGGCACGGAGGTGAACCTAAGTAAACAAAGTGTCCTGGTGCACCAGCTGCTAATCCTGATGGACCGGGACAGCAACTGGTGGGGAAATGTGTGTGTGTGTGTGTGTGTGTGTGTGGGGGGGGGGGGGGGGGGGGGGAAGAGAGAGAGAGAGAGAGAGAGAGAGAGAGAAGAAGCTGGGAGTCAGGGGAGTAACCCCTGTGACCACCCCCCACATGACCCCACACCTAGCCTGGGACCCCCACACTCTCCCCATCCCTTCCCACCTTATCTGGGGAGGGCCAGGGGAGAATGTCTCTGACCTGGCTGCAGCCTGCTTGGGGGGGGTGGGGCCGAGCGGCACGGCTGCAGCCTGCCAACCCCAGAGCTGCAGCTGCTTCGAAGGCTGGGGGGGAGAAGAGAAGAGCAGCGTGGCCAGAAGCGGAGAGACTCTGGCCCCACCTCATCCCTTCTGGCTCTGCTGTCTCTCCTTGCTCCCTCTGTTGGGAGGGGCTGTGTCCCACCTCTCCCTCTCTATACCCGTTCATAAGCCGACCCCCTTCTCTGGTGCTTCCCTTTTTTACTAAAAATATCTGGCTTATGAACAAGTATATACGGTAGTTAAAGAGGGAGTCAGGACTAAAACTGCACTGAGATTTTAAACAAGAATTTAGTTGTTTCCAACAGCAATTTCTACTCTGCACACAGTACATATGTATTTCATATTTTTTTCAAAAAAATAACTGTATTCAAAAGACAGGAACTGCATTTTTCCCTTGTGACTAGACATTCATAGGGAAACAAAATGTGAGCTATCTATTCAGGTAGTAAAGTTATGCATTCACTAGGGGGGGTAGAGTTAGGGTTCCAATCGCAGCTATAACTAATGCTACTCTCATCTTCATTTTGGATTAAGACTTCAGAGCTTTAATATTCTCAAAGATGTACACTGAATACATAAATTTGTGCAGTCATTTTTTGAAATTTGAATCATCTTCTTAGCTCAAACTTACCGTATGCTGTTCCTGGGCCAAACTCATTCCCTGCATCAATCATATACTGGCCTAGTAGTTCTGGGTTATTCATACGACTTGGTGCTTTGCGGTCCAGCTTCTCGTAGACAAATTCTTCTATTCTAGCATCTAAAAAAAAGTGTTATTTGCTAATTTGAAGTGCAATTACTGTAAATCAAAGCAGTATTTAAAAAAAAGTGTTCATTCATAGAAAAGCAACTTACTAATTCATTCACAGAATATCAAAGTATTAGGTAATTGAGGAAATCGGATAGTGATTGTCACCAATGTGATATGTTAGTCTAAATATCCATCTGCTCTGTTTACAAGTATTTCTAGTATTATCCATGAAAATTCAATATAGGCTCGTGTAATAAAGCTAATTCATACCTTCTTACACAGCACCAGTATTAGAGGTTGTGCAGGCCACATTATCCCCCAGTAACACTTGAGCCACAGTGTCATTGAATTGTCATTAAATGCAGTTTCGACTAATTTCATCTGTAAACTAGCGTAGACATAGCCTAGCACTTTTTATAACTTATGTTGCTCAGGGGTGTGAAAAAAACACCCTTAAGTGACAAATTACACCAACAGAAGCACTGGTGTGGATAGCACTACGTTGGTGGGAGATGCTCTCCTTCAGACATAGCTATTACCACTCGTTGGGGGTGGTTTAATTATATCGATGGGAGAGCTCTCTCCCATCAGCACAGAGCTACTACATGGGAGATCTTACAGCAGCGCATCTGCATAAGTACAGCTGTGCCGGTGTAAGCTCTCTAAGGTAGACATGGCCTCAGTAAGCAGTTCTGAATTCACCAGGAACAGAACACAGCCTTCTTCCTTATAGCTACACTGATGTCTGTTTCCAAGAATACTTAGTAAAAACTCTGCCTCTAGAGTCAGTAGTAGATATGACTACAGGCAGGGAGTATATATGTTGAGTATGAAGGACTTTTTTTTTTTTTTATTAAAGAGACACGAAGTCTAGAAGCCACACAAGTTATGCTCGCTTCAGCTTTCATTTCTTTAATATTTCAATCTCTTTAATGTGCTAGAGATCAGTTTGACACTGAGCCTTGGATGTGAATACACCTCAAACTTTGACTTGGCTAGCGTCACGATCTGAGTTTTGTAACTTTGGCCCATCTCTAATTTCATAAAAGAGCACTTATGCTTACCACTGAAATGGTCAGGCACTTGTCATACATCTGCCACAAGTTTCTGGTGAGCTAGATTAGCATTTTGGGGTAAGGACTATTGTATAGCACCAAGTACACTTTCCCCACGTTAGTGGTTGCTTGTACCCTTTAACTGTAGCATAAACAAATCCGTTCCCCCTGTTTACATATCTATTAATACTACTTAGAATCCAGCATTCTTCTATAGCAGAGCTTTTAGTTCCATTACTCACAAGAATGAATGGCTGTGCTTGGATGGTGGAGAGAGGATATAAATGTCTTAAAGGTACCAAATAAAGCATTTATGCAGAAAGCATTAAAAGAACTTAATCTACTGTTTTAGAGAAAGGCAGATTAAGATGAAGAGGGATAGCTAATATGAACTGAGTATTTTCAGATTAGATCAAAACTGAATACAATTCAGAGAGCTGAAAATAAGGTTTTGCCAGCATAATTGAGATATTGCCATCCATTCATTATTTACACCCAGCCTGTAGTTAATGACTCAGATTTCTCTTTAAATGTTTAGTGAGACATTTTATAGGCTGTTTACTTTACTTTTTTCTCTTTTAAAACCAGAAACCCAAATTATGTAAGTGTTTAACTTTATTTCCTGTATTATTTCAGGACAGAGGCTCAAAGCACTGTAATTGTATTATCTACAGTCTGAGTGAACCAGAGACAGTTTAGATTTTAAGTGGTTAGACACATGTTTCAGGCCTTAAGTTTGCTGATCAAGAGAGATCAGATACTGCATTGGAACCTAGACTTGAATCCTAGACTTAAAGTCAAGCCAGCCTCCCATAGCACTCCTGCCAAATAGATGGCCCATCTGAGCTCAGAAGGGGAACCTGAAGCTATTGCCTCCAGCATTACTGCTTCTCTGCTCCTAGCAGCAGTTCCAAGGACAAGGGAAAGAGACCAGCCTGTGGAATAAGGTCCGTCCGTCCGTCAGCATTAGAGTGAGGTTAACCACTGGTGAAGGAGTTATGTGAGACCTGTCTCATTTCCAAGCATTGTGAATGCACAGCTCCTCCAGCAACTCAATAGAAGGGGAAGTAAGGAAGTGTTGCTTACTTTTAGAGTAGGGGAACATTAGTTCCAGCTACCAACTGTGATAAATGTGACTTGTTGCCAAATACACTCAAACCCTCCCCTACATATCTGAATCCCTACCATTTCAAAGGGGGGAGGGAGGGAAAGAGGAAAAAAAGAGGGGAGAGAAGAGGGTGAAAGGGGAGGGAAAGTTACTCAGCTTGGGCAGTCACATCTTTTCCAATACCATTAGTTTATCAGCCATTCATCTACAGGGGTCAAATTCCCTGCAACCATCCTATAGCTTTAGGAAGCAAAGAACTTAACCCTCTGCAGCATCTACTCCTCCTCTTCCCCAAAGAAGAGAATGGAGCTAGCATTTTTGTTATAGGCCATTCTATTCATGTGGTTTCATAGAATTTGGCTTTTAATTATATTTTTATTCAAGGCCTGTGTGTCCAGCTGCTGCAGAATTTACTCTGGAATCCACCTCTTGCAACAAGCGTGTTCCATTTCAGCACCATTCACTTAAGAGAATTGTATCTATTTTTCGGGACTCGGGAAAACTTTGAAGATGTGAAGCAAGCTTAAGTTGGAGGTCTGAATATATAAACAGCTTGAAACAATAGCTCCGAGAGGCATGAACTGATCACCTGTTGAGGTGAGTGTAAGACCGAAACCCGAAGATGACAGTTTGCATCAATATTGTCAACTATTTCACTGCTGCTCATTTTAGTAGACTTATACAGCTAATGTGCTTGTTCCACAAACCTAAACTGCCTTATACCATGAGCCCCACTCACCTCTTTATGCAGCTGCCAAAACACTCAGCTTTACCTTTGATTTGTATTAAAGCATAGTTGCTTTCTAGAACCTAACTGGCATATCAAACTAAGTGTGGAACACCATAAAATTGATTTTTTTATCTGAACAGTACCAGTTGTAACACTTAATTTCATGCTGAATTAATCAAAAACACCCATCTTTTAATTGAAGAGAATCTAACAGGATTTCCAGTTTGCCACACCAGACTGTCACAGAATCCAGGTATCTTGCAACAGAGTTTAGGTCCAGCTTCCCATGGAATACTGTGAAGATGTGGACAGCCTACAATTTATGATTTCTAGTAGGTACTATGAAGTTGTGAAAACTGCTGTATCACTGAATACCTCTGTGTAAAAATGGAATCCACCATGGGCGGACAGTTCTTGTGTACCCACCAAGCTAGGGAAAAAGGAAAGCAGTTACCCTTAGTAACTGTATTTTGACCACACAAAGGATATGTTGAGGTTGGCTGAAGTTGGGGAAAACCAGTTCTCCGAACTCCTCAACAGCGAGCTGAGATTTGGAACAGCTGAACAGAAACCAACGTAGTGATGCTAACCTTTGAACCCTCTGAGGCTTTGTGGGTCGGGGAAGACTCTCAGCCACACAGGACGTTTTGGGCAGGAGAAGGGAAAAGATTGGGATGTTTTTGTAGCAGGGAGCCCTGGTACAGCTGCAGGACCAACCAAGGTTAAAGTGCTCCACCACTAGGAAAACAAGCCATGAACTGCAGGAGGAACATGGAAACCCACAGAGAACTCTGACCCTAGCCCAAAGAATGCTCTGGAGTGGTGAGCCAGGGAAATGCATGCAAGCTGTATTTTTGGACAGATCTGGGTACTTCCAATGCAATTAAAGAGAGTAAAGTCTGTGTTATGCCTATCACACTGAAGAGTTAACCCAAGCGTATAGAACAGTTTCCAGATGAACAGACTTTGACACAGCTTTTCTATTACTTTAAGATCAGCAGTTGCAGACTAAATCAAAGTTGAAAAAAATCAAGGGGTTCTTGCTATAATTGTACATGGTACTGTGCATTAATATGGAACCTTAAGCAGGGTGGATAAAAATCAACTTTTTAAATAAAAAAGAAATTTGATGTGTTTAATACACTCCCTTTAAAAAAAAAAAAGTGTAGGTTGCCATAATTTCAAATATATTAAGGCCTAAACTCAGTATAATCTATTATAATTATTTAAAGTAAGTAAAAATATTGAAGCAGTATACCACTTCTGCTGTGAAATTTTTGGAGTCACTGAACTGGTGGAATTCACTGGCTGAGCACCTGGAACCAGAGTCTGTTTAAGTGCTAAACCAGCTTTTGATGGCAGTAGCCACTTTTGTAGGTGCAGAGAATATTTTCTTTTCAATTTATTCAATTCAATGACTAGTTAATTCAGAGTTGAGAAGCCAACTGAAAATTGAAAAGGAAAAAAAAAAAAGCAGGAAAGTTTGTTTTCTATCCACTCTCTAAATAAAAATGAGGTGTGTGCAGATGAGATCTAGTAGTACTGAAGTTTTGAAGAACAGTGACCATACACAATCAGTTCAATTCAATAACTACGGATAATACTTACTTTGTTTGTTAGGCCAGTGTCAAATGAAAACAGGTTTGATAAACTTTGTCCAGCACATTTAAGATGTTTTGTGTTACATAAAACAGTTTTAAAATTGGTTTGTGCATTTTTAATTGAATTCCAATTTCTATCCAAATATAGCTCAATGTAAATGAGTAAAAGTTAGTCTAGCAAATTAAGGCATTAGTCAATTTTAACTTAAAAATGTAAATGTTAAGATTATGAATAAATGTATGCAAAGCTATATAGTTGCTTAAATGTTTATAGATATTGTTTTCTCTGGTTAGGAAAGAGCATCAAATTTAGTATAAAGGCTATATTTAATTGAAAAAAAAAGAAAAAGAAAATCAATGTTTTAATGGTTACCAACCAATGAGAATCAACCTGTCTTTAGGAAAATAACTGAAGAGTACAAATGTAAAGTAAAGTATTTAAATCAAGGTTTCCTGCTTGATGATTAAATGATGATTTAACAAACGAAAAAAAAAGAAAAACTGGTTTACATCAACCCACCCCAAAAGACATTAAAAACAGTTTATACATTTTAATACATGTTAGTTAATGAGAATCATATGACCCACTAATAAAAAAAATCTAGAAGAGGAAATGAAGATTATAATCAATTGAAACTATAGGGGGAATTCAGATAGAATATAACTCAAGAAAATCATTCAAGTAGAAATTGGCCAGGATATTAGGTTTACAACTTGGAGTAAAGCCAATAGTTTGCAATGAAAAGCTTAGTTGATGAATTTAGCCTTATTCTGTGAGCAAATTTGAATTTATTCACTTTAAGGATTTACTGCCAATATTTGACGTTTGAGCTCTGTTGCTTGTGTGTGACCAATCAGCTAAGGATCATGATCTTGTTTATTTTCCAACTGAATAAGAACACAAGCTCTTTTGGTTTCCACAAATACATATGAAAACTTGAAGTTTTGTGAACATTTCCCCAGTAAACCACCACTCAAATATTTGTGAAAAACAAACCAAAAGGGCAATTAGCATGGCCAGAACAGATTTGTTACAAAACTCAGAAGTATGCTGGCATTGTTCACCAAGGTCTAATCAAAACTCTTTTTTGTAAAAGAGTCACTAAAGGTAACATGACAAGTGATCAGAACCCCAGTTCCTATTCTCAAAACAAAAAAAACAAACAAAAAAAAGAAAATATCAAGCAGCATCATGCCCCTAATACAATGGTGGAGAAGCAACACAATACAGACTGAGGGAAAAGTGACACCTATTAAAATAAACATATCTTCCCTAGCATTTTGTTTTCCTTTGGGCTAGGAGAAATTCTCTCATCTTAGTACTGATGAAGAGAGACCCTGCATAGCTTAAATAGGCTCTGATCCTGTCAGATCTCAAGATGTTTTGAGACAACCCACACGCAATCATTCTGTTAGATTCCAGTTGCCATCTTATGCAGTCAAGTCTTTGCACTGGAATTAAGAGTTAATTTGTTTCATTATATCAAAAAAGCATTGTACATCTTGTACATGTAAGAGAAGTTTTAAACAGGAACAATGAACAGCAGTGTGTATAAACATGCAGCAGTGACTGCCAAATACACACACACACACACACACACACACACACACAAATAGACAAGCTTGTTGGCACTAAAGTATAGATGAAAAACCCAACATGTTTCTTACTTGGGTTTGGCTGCAATAAAACTTCTGTCTGTTTCATAATTTTTTCTGTCCACAGTTTAGTACATTCTGCTTTGCTGAGGAGGTTCTCCAAGTGAGCATCCAGTTCAGTCTTCTCTGCTTGACCAAGTTTTTCTTCGGTAAACTATAGGTTAAAGAGAGCTAGATTAGCAATACTAGTCTGGTCAGCACAAACAGCCACGTGTAATGTTAGCCTTTAACTAATTATGTTTTATTTTATGTATAAGCTTTTTGAAGACTGACACTTTACTCAGTCTTCAGCAACTAAGCCCTACTAATATCACCGAAAAATAGTTTTAAATGAAATGAAGATACCTTTGAAAGCTAGCAAATGTGCATTTGAATTTGCAAGTTCCTAGTTTTAATTTATTTCAGTAAGAATTTGAAATCTCAAACATAAACACCAGTTGAAATGAATAGTAAGTCACCATAATAAGATTTTAGTTTTAACATGGGGAAATTTCGTGCTCATAAAAAGAGCACATAGCATCTTTGTCTGGATCTAGACAGAGGTATGCTTTCCCAAACAGCTTTATTATTACACCTCAGTCCTCACTTGCAAACCTGGTGCCCATCACAAGCAGATATTTAAGTCTAGGTAACCAGCAGCCATTTTAAGTTGAGTTTTAGTCTTCCAGTTAAAGAAAATTGCACACTAGTGGGTCTGGGTCTTGTTCTAACCCCTGAACTAATTTAGTGTTTTCACCTCCATCTCCAATGTTAGATTATGTACTCATCTGACAACCCCGTTCAGGTTGGCCATTTTCAGGGAAGGAAACCTGGCTAGGCAATTAAATCCCTAGCAAGTTGACAAATTTAACATAACCAGACTACAAGTACAGTAACTCCTCACTTAAAGTTGTCCCGGTTAACGTTGTTTTGTTGCTGATCAATTAGGGAACATGCTCGTTTAAATAGGGTTACCATATTCAAACATTTAAAAAAAAAGAGGACACTCCACAGGGCCCCGGCCCCGCCCCTGGCCCAACTCCGCCCCTTCCCCACCCCTGGCCCCGCCCCAACTCCACCCCTTCTCCGCCCCCATTCCAACCCCTTCCCCAAAGTCCCTGCCCCAACTCTGCCCCCTCCTCTGAGCACCCTGCATTCCCCTCCTCCCTCCCGCTCTGATCTTGGTTGGGGGTTGCTAAGTGCTTCCCTGCTCCCCACTCGCCCTGCAGCCCCTATGCCCTTGCCTGCCCTGCTCCTCACCCTGCAGCCTCTGCACCCCCCCGCCGCCTCTGTGCCCCCCTGCTCCCCACTTGCCCTGCAGCCTCTGCACCCCCCCCACCCCTGCAGCCTGTGCCCCCTGCTCCCCACTTGCCCTGCAGCCTCTGCACCCCCTGCAGCCTCTGTTGCCCCCTGCTCCCCACTCGCCCTGCAGCCTCTGCACCCCCCCACCCCTGCAGCCTCTGTGCCCCCTGCTCCCCACTCACCCTGCAGCCTCTGCACCCCCCTGCCCCTGCAGCCTCTACACACACACACACACACACCCCGCCGCCTGCCCTGCTCCCCCCACTCACCCGGCAGAGGGTGAAATGCAGGCTCCACGTGGAATCAAACACAGCCCCGCTGCTCTGTGGAGGAGGAGGGAGGGGTGAGGGGGGAGGGACTCTGGCTGCTAGAGGCCCTAGTGGCTGCGAGCGGCTTTCAATCAGGCCAGGCGTCCAATCAGCCGCGCCGCACAAGGGGAAGGGGGAAATCCCGGACATTTCTACTTGATTAGAAATCCCCCTCCCCGCCCCGGACGGCCATTTAACACTGAAAAAGCCAGACATGTCCGGGGAAAGCCGGACGGATGGTAACCCTAGTTTAAAGTTGTGCAATGCTCCCTTCTAACGTCATTTGGCAGCCACCTGCTTTGTCCACTGCTTGCAGGAAGAACAGCCAGTTGCAGCTAGCTGGTGGGGGCTTGGAACCAGGGTGGACCGGCAGCTCCCCGCTCTCCTAAGTTCCCTGTGCTGCAATCGCCCAGCAGGCTATCAACGGGTTATCAATCGGCAGTTCAGCTGTCCCTCCCCCCACTGCCACGTGCTGCTCCTGCCCTCTGCCTTGGAGCTGCTCCCAGAGACTCCTGCTTGCTGTGCAGGAGGGAGGGGCCACAGGGGGGGGGGCTAATGTCAGGGTGTCCCCCTCCCCCTTGCTCCTGCACCCCACTTACCCCTTCTCCATGTAGAGCAGGGAGGGGACACGGAGGGAGAGAGACAGAGAGCTTGGGGCAGCAGCTGCTGCCTCAACTTCCTGATCCACGTAAAAAGACAATGCACTTAAGAGTGGGTCATCTTACTTAAAGGGGCAGTGTGCATCTCTCTCCCCCACACACAAGGTGTGGGTCTGTCTTTGTCTGCTATGCTGTCTCTCCTCCCTCCTGTTTGTGCTGCCTTGATTAGAGGCTACAATAACAATGTGTTAACCCTTGAGGGCTCAGCCCAGTGCTAGTTCATCATTTAGCAGCAAGGCATTCCCTGGGAAATATCCCTCCCTCTTCCACCCTCTAACTTCACCATCTCAACCAAGCTTCACAATCATCATAGCTGTGAACAGTATTAAATTGTTTGTTTAAAATGTATACTATCTATATAATAGATAGCTTTTTTGGTCTGGTGAAAAAAATTTCCCTGGAACCTAGCCCCCCCCCTCTACATTAATTCTTATGGGGAAATTGGATTCGCTTAAAGTCGCATTTTTCAGGAACATAACTACAATGTTAAGCGAGGAGTTACTGTATTCTGACTGCAAAGCTTCATTTGTAGTAACCTCAACATTCTCTGCAGTAAGCTGTACATGATAACCAAAAGCAAAACTAACTGGAAAAGGAATTGGATTGAACAATCTTGTTTCTCTTTCCATTATGCAGAGTGAAAAAAGGTAACTTGGTAGTGCCTCCTTTTCAAGACTGGACATATGTTCAGCTTCCCTGGGGTTCCACATCAATGCAAGGAGCTGTACAAACATTGTCTGTGGTCTTATTTTATAGGCATATTAATATTGTTCTGCTTTCTAATGTTCAAAAAAATAATTTCAAAACTGTTACATTGCTTTATGTTTGCTAAAATTAATGTTTGATTAAATGAAGTTTGATTAAACCATGTTTTCCACAACAGAAATAAAGTAAGGTGGATAGCAAAAGAATAAGGAGTTACTCTTCCTATTAACAGCATGCACTGTTCCTTTTAATGGTGAAAATTGGAATATAGATGGAGACCCCAAATTTGCCAGTCAAGACAGTTCCTTATTGAATCAGTTCAAAAAACAGATCCTCATCCATCAAGCAGATGGAAGTTTATAAAAACATTAAGGTTTGGCTTATAAAACATGTAGCTCTTGGTTATGAACTAAGGCCAAATCTACCCTACAAACTGTTGCCAGCATAGCTATGTAGGTCAGAAGTGTGATTTGTGATCAACATACCTGTGCTGGCAAAGCAGTCCTAGTATGGAAACTGCTTTTGCTGGTAGAGTTTATTAGCCTAGATTAGCTATACCATCAAAAGTACAGTTTATACTGACCGTAGTATCTGGGTGAGACTGGTGCAGAGCTAACTGGCTAAAACTAATCCAAATAAGGTTGAGGTGAAATTATCTGGCTGGAAGAAGCAACGCAAAGGGACTGCAAGAATATTGGCTTGTTTAACTGAGTGTGCATCTCCACCATTTGTTTGTCAGATTCACAACACAGGAGTCCGTTTAGACTCCAAGCTGATACCAGAAGATGTGGCTTGCTCAGCTTTTATTATTTACATAAAGCTAGGAGGCTGCAACCATTCATTTTGTATGCAAACCTCACAACTATCATCCCTGCCTTTGTCACCTCAAGATAAAACTACTCCAATGCATTCTGTGGGGCAACATTTTAGAAGTTTCCAGAAACTGAGGCTAGTGAAGAATGCAGCTGCCCGCTTGGTAGTTGGGATGTCTTGCCACGATTCTCAGTGGCTGTCTGTGGGTTTCCAATTTACAATATTGGTTTTGACCAATAAAGTCCAGAATGGCAGAGAACCAATGGGAGAGAGTGCCATACCACAGAGCATTAAAACTGCTCAAGATTAAGTGCCCACTAGCATAAGAAAGAAGACATTGCTGGCTAGGCATTCTCCATGAGGGACACTTCCCTCTCCCTGATCTGTAAGAACCCAAATATCTGAAGGGCATCCTGCCAAGTCAACCTGCCACCATCTCAGCAGCATCTGAGAGGGGAACTTAAAAAGTGTGGAACTGCTGGAACAAGGATATTTGAGTTTCTAATTGCTGCATGGTGGGTGCTGTACATTAATTATGTTTAGCTATCCATTTTGCTGTATTTTTAATTATGGTCAAGGGTGCATAGAACATACGGATATGTGTTTTAAACAAATACAATACTTCCATATTTTAAATAATTAAACTCAGTTTCTTTTTCATCATTTGTGTTTACTTTTTCATCATACTCAGAAACTGGAATAAGATTGGTTAGTTTCTCTTTCTAGTTCATAACCTTTAGTGTAAAGAACGTTAGGGTACAGAAACTGAAGTTTTATAGACATTAAGACATTTCTAGTTCTGTTGTGTTCTTAGATTGAAAGCTCCTGAGGTAGGGAAAGTGCCTTTACAAGCACCATAACTTGTGTGATGACTAAGTGACATTCACCACAGTTTACTTTTTAGGGTTAACTAATTTCAGTAAGTTACACTGTCATTTTTGATACAGCATCCTCTAAGTCATTCGTCTTACGAATGAAGAACTTTTCTGTTGTCCTAATGATGTCTGTATGAGCCTTCCAAGTAACAGAGAAGCTGATTGGACAATTTTACTATTCACCATTTTGTGTAAATGCAGGGTATCAAGTACAGTTTCAATTGAGAGAAAAGACTTAAGCACATTAATTTTGAACGTTATTTGCAATGTAGTAACAACATTTTTAGACACAAATGATTGTTGTATTGATGTTCCCCAAAGTAAATGCCATACTACTGCCACTCTAGTTCTCCCCAAAGTGGCGAAAGCTACCTTAAACTCTAAATTGGAAATGGCTTTGTTTCACATCCTCTTCATGATTTATGTATTTAATATTCAAAACTGAAAAGGTAAAGGAGGCAGTGTCCTGCACCCTGAAGATTTGCCTTAAACTTTTAAGGGATAGCTAGCACATGGCTGCTCCAAAAAAGGCAGATGCTGTTACATTTTAATAAAAAGATAGATAAGATTTTTGTAGAGCTCTGTTCAGAGTAGAAAATTAGACTGCTTTCTAGGACACAGTAACATAGGCATTGCCATATTGAATCATACCAGTGCGAGATCTAGTCCAGTAGCCTATTAAACCAAACAACAAAAGCAGCTTGTTTTTAATATGGACAATTTATTTAAGGGAAAAATTGGCTTTTTCCACATGGGAACAAATCAGTCTACCCTTCTGCATACCTTGGTGTTATAGAGCTGTTCAGAGGCAAAAGGCCATATTAGTGAGGTCCTGAAACACAGCCACTACTACCTCCCCCAACTCCAACAGAGGCCATGCAACAAGAGGTACAGCTTCTGCTGTATGGCCCCAGGAGGAGGGGAAGACTGATCCATTCTTGCCTGGCTTTTGATAGAGAGCATATCAATTGTGGGAGCTGGTTGGGAGAAAGGTCCCCAGAATCTTCCCCACTGTTGCTGTTCAGGTTAGTTTGAGATTCCATTTTCCCCCGAAGACCAGGGACATCTAGACACCTTCCTTCTTGCTACATGAATGACAATCAAGATGAGGATCAGAAAGAACTCTTCCACTCCACAAAAACTTCCTTTTGTTCCCAGAAAAGAAAACAAGGGTGATGACAGCTAGGAAGCTTCACTTTTATGAAGTTGTCCTTTTAAGGGTCCTCGCCACCCAGAGAGAGACAACCTCCTTCTAAGCTTCTATGGAGGCAACAGCTTCCCTCTAAGTCATTCCATAGAATAATAGCAGGGAAGTGGAGTGGGCAGTGATGGGCAAGATGAGCACTGGGCCACTACATCTGCTGAAGATGAAGCAGCCTCCACTGAATGTAAATGCAAGGTACAATTTTCAAAAGCACCCAATTGAATAGGGCTTGGTCCTCTTGAAAATGTTATGCACCCTCTTGTTATGCACCTCCAGCAACTTCCTCAGAAACACTAAGCTAGAGCAAGCACTTAGAAGTTATTTTCCTACAACTATATTATATTGTTTCACATTGTGTTTTGAAAATCTTGTTTTGAAATAAAGATGTTTTACATTTAGAGACAATTTCTACGGCTTCTTATACTCCAAACTACCAAGCCGTCTGAACATTAGAGCACAAGAAGAGTTTAACACAAATCACAGAGCAGTGCTAGTTATTTGCTGCCACACACAGGAGTATAGCACTGTATTTGCAGTTCCTACGTAGATTCATAGATTCTAGGACTGGAAGGGACCTCGAGAGGTCATCGAATCCAGTCCCCTGCCCGCATGGCAGGACCAAATACTGTCTAGACCATCCCTGATAGACATTTATCTAACCTACTCTTAAATATCTCCAGAGATGGAGATTCCACAACCTCCCTAGGCAATTTATTCCAGTGTTTAACCACCCTGACAGGTAGGAACTTTTTCCTAATGTCCAACCTAGACCTCCCTTGCTGTAGTTTAAGCCCATTGCTTCTTGTTCTATCCTTAGAGGTTAAGGTGAACAAGTTTTCTCCCTCCTCCTTATGACACCCTTTTAGATACCTGAAAACTGCTATCATGTCCCCTCTCAGTCTTCTCTTTTCCAAACTAAACAAACCCAATTCTTTCAGCCTTCCTTCATAGATCATGTTCTCAAGACCTTTAATCATTCTTGTTGCTCTTCTCTGGACTCTCTCCAATTTCTCCACATCTTTCTTGAAATGCGGTGCCCAGAACACAATACTCCAGCTGAGGCCTAACCAGAGCAGAGTAGAGCGGAAGAAGATAGTGGCTTATAGAATTTAAAATCTAGAGAGAAAAGATGGGGTGGGGGGGAAGTAGTGGTATACAACATACAAGCCGTGTGACACAGGCAAAAAGAACCTGCTTTTTTGTATTAAGCTTATTGTATTCTTTGGGCAGCAGTTGATGTAGCAACACACACTTGCACATTTCCTTTGAGGCTGGTCTACATTACCGTTTTAACCTCTGATGTAGCTACACTGGTGAAAACCAATAATGTAGATAGCAGTGCACTGGTTGTAAGCCATGACTCTCAGCAGTGCAGCTTTACCCCTACTTTAACTCAGGGTTGATGGCAAAAGATCTACAGTAGGCTTAAGTGTTGAGTTGATTTACATGCAAAAAAAGGAATCAAGATATTAAAAAAAGTCACAAGATTTACATCACAAGATCTTACAATGCAAGGAAAAATGTGCCTCTTTTTTCCCCGTTCACTGAGGAAAGACAGAAGAAGCCACTACATAATCAAGGGGATGTAAAAAAAAAAAAAAAAAAGTCTGGGAAGTATGGAGACACCCCAAAGACCTGGAAGAGGATAGAAAAGAGAAAGAAATGTGCTAGAAGAGCCCACAAAGAAGCCATACCAGCTTTAAGCTTGTTTTAATGGCACCGATTGTTCACTAAGCTGGGTCTTCTGTTATGTTTCTATCTCACCTCTACAAACCACCCCTCTGATCCACACGGTTCCTTCTATAATGTGAAGATTTAGAACAGTACTATTTTCTCAGGCTCATGGCTAGATTCTGGCCAGATATTAAAGTATTCTTTTTAGCATCATAAAATTTTAAGTCCAAAGCCTGATTGTGACTCACCAAAACATTATGACAGCCACAAAATGAGTTTTCCTTGGGAGTCAGATACCTGAAAAGTTTTGCTGTGGGAGTGATTACATAACACAAGATCAGAGGCATATGCCCCCCACACAGGACTAAGGAACAGGAGCCAGTTTCATTTTTTTTAATGCTAAGGACACGGTGTAAGAGTAGTTTGGAGACAGACAGAAGACTGCTAAGAGAGTTTTTTGACATAATATCAAAGTCCACCAGCATCTCCTTAGCGAGAGACTGAATGGTTAAAAAAGATGTACAGACAGGTTCATACGCCAGGCCAGTTGCTTAAGGTACATCACCCAAGTTCATTTGCTTCAGATGACTATTTATTTTTTTACTCACTAAAGGGAATTTATCTTCATATTTCAGACCCCCAAACGGTTAACAGATCCTGTGTCGATATATTGTACAACACTGTTGTAAGACCCAGCTGCACTATCTAGCTAGAGTACTTACTGTACATGCCCTGCCCCATGCCCACAGCATCCGAACTCCGCAACCCGCAGGCATGGGAGGGGAGGGGAGGGGAGGGAAGGAGGTTTCCCGTCTCCCCTTCGCAAGGCCCTGTAGCGCCGAAGGGCGCGGCGTGAACACACATGGAAGAAGAAAGGGCTCACACCTGAGGCGGGAGGGGAAGGAAGGAGGAGCGGGTTTTTAAACAGGGCGGCTCGATCTGTAGCCGGAGCGGATGGCACCAGCCCTGCTGGAGAACTGGCATCAGCCGCGGCTTATTGTACTACCTGGGAGGCGAGACAAGAGACGCCGTCGCCTCCCACCCCCGTTCTCCCCACAGCTCGGGGCGCCCGGTCCGCGCTCACAGCCCGGCTCAGACGCCGTCAGCGCCCCGCCCCCCAGCAGGGACAGGGGCGCACAGCCCGGGTTACAGTGGCCCGGGCCGGCCTGGGACACACCCCGCCGCCAACGGCCGCCCCGGCGGGCGGGGACTGGCCTAGGGCCCGGCTCAGGAGCCAGGCGCCGACCGAGCGCAGACCAACGCCCCAGCCGCCGGGCCCCACCGCGGCCACCCAGCACCAGGCCGCAGCCTCCAGCGCCGCCGCCACAGGCGCTGCCCGGGCCCGACCCGCTGCCCGTGCCGCGGCGGATGGACTCGGCTCCCGCCGGCTGCCGGTACCTGCACGGCGCGGCTCAGGAAGGTGCCCGCATCGGCAGCGAACTTCTTCACGTTGAAGTCCATGATGTTCATCCCCTGGGGGCTGAGTCAGCCCCGACACCAGCTGCCGCTGCCGTTCCTCGGGGGAGGCGTCGGGCGCTGCCTGCCCCGGCCCGGCTCTGAGGAACCCGGCAGCCGATTGGGCGGAGCGCGCGGCGTCAGGGCTAGCGCGCCGCCCGCGTTACCGCCCCCTGCCCTGAGGCGCTGGCACCGACAGCGGCCTTAAAGGGGCCCGCGCAGCCCGCCCTGCCTCAGGGGGTCCGGTAGGGGCGGGGATCTGTCCTGGGATCCACCTCGGGCGATCGGGGGCAGAGGGTGATGGGGGATCCGCCCTGGGATCATCCTCAGCGGGCCCGGGGCTAGGAAGATATATACGTGGAGAATAAGGATTATACGCAATCCTGATTGGAGAATCTGGTTGTTTGGAGGGTCACAGGTGGAGTTGGTTTCAGTTTCATTCCCATCACCTCTCAGAGATCATCCAGATCTCACCCGTTCAGATGGCTTGCGGTGCGCTAAAATGTGCTATACCTAAGGTGAGAGGCAAAGTGGGTGACTTAATATTGTTTATTGGACCAACTTCTGTTGATGAAAGAGACAAGCTTTTGAGCTCCGTAAGAGGCATATCCTCTCTGAATGGGAGAGATAAACTCTCCCCACTTTGCAAAATCCACTGTTTTATATTGGTCAAATCCTGTTGTTTTGTCTTCCAAGTGAGTAGTATCAGGATAATTCATGACAAGGTAAATTGGGAAAGGCCAAGAAAAAGACTACAGAGAACAGTCCCATTTGTATACATAATGCAATTTATTTATTTACATACATATAAATCTCCATACACTCTAGGTGTCTTTAATGTTACTTAAAATACATTAATATCCAAATATAACTAAAGTGCAGGCAATATAACTCACTAACAACAAACCAAAAATGTACAAGCTCAAATTACTCTCCCATTTATATCATTTCCCACTATTAAAATCCCTTCCCTCACCACCTTCGGACAATTTATAAATGCTGGGGAAACAAATATGAGATTTGCTCATATAGATTAGTTTGCTGTTGACCATTATAGGATGTGACATGTTGCATAAACAACAAATTGTTATTTTTAGTTGGAGAATAATTTGGTAAATATGTTTCACTTAAGCCACACCACAGCAGCAGTAATTACTGGCTAAACTTAGTAAAACTGTTTTGCCTATGGACAAGGAGATTCTAGGGTACTAGGATAGGAAGTAAATTCCAGGAAGAGGAAGTAACCAAAACAATCAACTCAGTCTTGTTTACATTCTCCTACAGTGGGATTCTAGGAGGGGGCGGAGAAAACAAAACAAAAAAACCAAACAAACTTTCAGCAAAGTTGCCATTGTGCAAAATCATTCTTGATAAAGACAGAGCCTAAAAGCTGCTGAGTATGTATGCACTTGTTCTGCTTGAGGGCATTTTACCATCACCTTTCACTTTAGCAACTGTATATATCTTTGCTGATTGAACGCTGCTTTCAAACCCTTTTTGTACTGTTGATTTATCTCCATTTTGCTGAAACTATTTTTTGTAGTATAACGTGTCATTGTTCTTCAAACCTCAGAGGAGGCAGCATGTTCCTGTAGAGACTATAGTGTAGTGAGACTGAGAGGATCAGGGTTTTATTCCTAGTGCTGTCACTCTGAGACTTTCTGAAAGTCAGTTAAGCTAAAGTTCTCAAACTTGAGTACAGAGATAAAAGTGGTCCTACTTTCAGGGGTTGAGTCCCTATAGCTGCCATTGATCAAATGGGAGTTGTGGTTGCTCATTGCCTCTACAGATCAGGCCACTTATGTCTCTAAAGATGGATTTAATAGCTAATTTTAAGTAACAGTCAGTGTTTAAAAGTAGGGTTGCCATCTTTCTAATCCCTGAAACCTGAACACCCCTGCCCCACCCCTTCCCCCAAGGCCCCGCCTCTTCCTCTGAGGTCCTGCCCCACCTGTCCATCCCCCACCCCGTTGCTCTGCCCCCCATATCTCGGGACTCACCTGCTGCTGCAGAACTGGGCTGGGAGGAGCCTGCCCCCCTGCCCCATCAGAGCACAGCGGGGTATGGCAGGGGTCAGTCCCTGGAGCGATGGGGTGGGGAAATTGGGGCACAGCAGGGTGCATCCCTGGAACGAGGGGCTGGAGTGGGGAAATCAGGGCACAATGGGGTGGGGGGAGGCAGACAGATTACATCCTGCTCCCCTGGATGGCACTGGTACCCATAGGTGCTGGAACTACGGGTGCGGGGGGATGCTGCAGCACCCCTGGGCTTGAAGTGGTTTCCATCATATACAGGGTTTACAGTTTGATACAATGGCTCTCAGCAACCCCACTGTACAAATTGTTCCAGCACCCCTGCCGGTACCTACTTTAATGACTCCGGGAGCCAGCCAGTTCTCTCCATCCGGCTGGGGGATGGGAAGAGCGGCAGCTGCTAAGCAGGGCTGCTCCTCCAGGCTCCAGCAGCAGCTTCTGCTCTTCCCACACCCACACCCCGTGGTGGAGGCCAGTTACTGCAAGTAACCAGACTTTTAGTGTCTGTCAGTTTCCCTTTTCAATTGGACATTCTGGTTGAAAACCGGACACCTGGCCAGGTTGCCTAGGGCGCTACAATTTGTGGGGTGGCGACCGTGGCAGTATTTTGGCAGCGGGACCTTCCGCCGCCTCTGTGGGAGGGCGGCATTTTGGGGCGGAACCTTCCGCCGCCTAGGGCGGCAGAAAAGCTGGTGGCACTCCTACACCTGGCAACCCTATTTGAAAGACTGGGCTTTAAATGCTCACACAAATGGGGTTAGAAAGTAACTGAGGACCTTCTTCCCCACTCCCTGCACTTAACTTCTCCAGGAAGAAACTGACCTTCCTGAAATTTTGCATTCCTTGTCTCATCCCAGAATAGAGTTTTTCTGGGAAGTTTGATTAAAAAAAAAATCAGACAAAGAGTTTTAAGGCTATGGTATTTTGAAAACTTCCCTAACATTCACTTTTCAAAACTTTTTTGTCCACATGCAAAATGGCTTGTCTGATAAACTCAAAATTTGTTTTGTTGGCCTTGGTCAGGAGAGGTGCCTTTTAGTTTTGGCAGGAACATGAGGGATGTAAAGATATATGAAGAGTTGTTTTTAAGTGTATAGGTCACCATCCATTCAAGTCTATGGGAGTGTGTCAAGAGTCCTTCTATTAACCTCAGTGCATGATGGATCTGGCACATAAAAAGCAACATTCATTGAATAATAATTATAAACATTTGTACTATAAGTATTTCATAACTGAAATGTTTATAAATATAAGCAGCTCTTCTTCTGATGCGTGTTAGAATTGGGGGCGTGACCTGAAGAGCAGGAGGCCATGATACTCAAGGCTTTTACAAAAGCTAAGTCCATTAGAGTCAGTTTAATTTCAATGGAAACAGAGTTAAAAAACAAAACTTTCTGCAGTGTTTGTTACCCCAGCATTGTACTAGTGCAGGGGTTCTCACATTCTTAATAGTGTGGACCACAGCTCCTGCCATTTGTGACTCTCCTTCCCATCCATGATTACATAACATCCTTGTGGCAACTACAACAATTGCTTACATGAAAAAGACATATTGAGAAAGTATTTATGTATTAGTATTTTTTTAAAGATAGTTTAGCAGCTGGAAGCTGGAGAAGAGCCAGCCCCTTGTGACCAGCCAGCCGATCACAGACTGCCAGCCAGCACTCTGCAGGATAGAAGTTGTCCATGGACCAGGGTTTGAGAATTGCTGTGCATGAAAATCTGAAGGTAAATTTGATTAAAAATGGACTAGTTTATTTTCATTGTCCTCGCTGAGAGAAATACAAAAACTGAACAAGCAGCATGAGCAGTGTAAAAATAAAACAGATATTTAAAATTCTTTGTGTTTTAATGATCAAAGTTATTAGTCATTCAGGTCAGGCCATTTGTTTCTGTAGATATATAAAAATGCACAGGGCAATATTTTCCCCTTTGCCAAATGAACAGATGGGGCTCTAACCTGGGGGTAACAAGGTGAGAGGCCATAAAAGGTGTAGGGCCAGCTCCATTACATACTCCCCCTTCCCATACTCCATTCTATGAGCTTTGTGCAGTTAAGGCTCCATGGAAATTTGGGGACAGGAGAGGACAGAGCCAGGCAACAGCTGTTCCCTACAACGTGCTTCCATCCAGAAACCATGTGTGATGGGATCCCCGGGACCTCTGTGACCCCTTAACTCTCCAGCCTGGGCTGTCTCTCACAATGCTTTGCTAGTGACCAGTGGCAAACCCCTCCAGGCGCTGTTATCACTCAGCACAACTGCATGGGGAGCCCCACACCCAGCTAGATTGCATGAATGCTCTAAGAGCCACTCATGAATCACACAGAGAAAGGCACCAGCTGAATCCCCGCAGCTCCCAGCCTTATACCTCAGGAATACACTGTCTTGCACTGCTCAAGACAAGCAGTGAAAGTTTATTAATTGGTTCACCACTTCATCAATGGAAAGTGGATATACACCACCCTTTGTAAACCTGAGCAGATTTACCAAACACTTAAGGCAAACTCACTGGTAAAGATAAATAGTAAAATAAGTTTATTGACTACAAAAGATAGATTTTAAGTGATAGGCAAAATGTCAGAGTGGTTACCAAAATAAAATAAAACATAAGCACGCAGTCTAAACTCTCAACCCTATTAGACTGGGCAACATCTAAATTAAGCAGTTTTTTTCACCCCACTGAATATTGCAGTTCATAGTACACAGGTTTCACCCTTGAAACTTGGGCCAGTCTCCTCTGTTGGAGTCTTCAGTCTTCTGAATGTTCTCGTTGATCGCAGCATAGGTGGGGGGAGGAGAAAAGGCCAAGCATGGCGTCACTGTGTTCTGTTTTATACCCTTAGTCCATGTGCTTGGAGAACACAAGTCCAGGCATGTCTGGGTGGTATTGGTAAGTCCCCGGGCCAGGTTGAGCAATTACCCTGGTGTGGCCTTATGCAGGTGAGTCATTGAATTGTAACTCCCTTGCTGGACAATGGCTGTTGATGGTTGTTTGACACCCTCCCGGGCACTGGTTACTTTCCTTGCTGTTGTCTCACAACCATAAAACACAATCTCATAACTTCATATGCACTATTGATATACATATTTAGATAGAACAATGACTTTCAGCAGATCGTAACCTTTCCCCTGATACCTTACATGGCATGCTTTATATTCAAGATCACAATTATATATAAATGAGGAATATGGGAGTTATAGGGTGCTCCCCTGAAGTATAGAACGTTACACCATGGATATCTGAGTAGGAATTAATGTTACTTCTCGCAGCATAAACTTCTACTGGCCCCCACTGTAGTCGCAAGTGTTCCATCTACTGTTCTTCAATAGGAGTTGTACTGGTAGAGGGAAGAGGAACATGAGAGCTGTGTGGCGGGATTGTTACCCACACAAAATTCTCTGTTACTTGCACATTCTAGGGGCACCAACCTTTACCCCATTCCTAGGGCTCATGGCATAACCTTATGCTCTAGGGCACCCACCTTTACCCTTCTGTGGGTGTAACCTTACACTCTGCGGGTTTGCGGGGTCTTTTACCAGTGAAAAAGTCTTACACAGTAATATCCTACTTAACCTCTATTTTAACAATCACCAAAACAGAATACACACCCTAAGCATACAATGTTCACCACTCCCAATAAGGCAGATGGACTTTTCTTGATGGCCAGTCAGGATCAGGTCATCTGGGGGACTCCAGCTTCTGCTCTGCACAGTGCGATTGGTAGGGTGTTGAGGTCTGGCAGCTCTGATTTTGGGGCTGTGTCCTGGAGTTGGTTCCCAAGAACTTCCTTTTGGATTCCAGTTTATATAGCAAAACTTGAGTCCTGCTTAGGTATACCTTAACCAATATATTTAATAAATTTTACCAAACAATTTTCTATCCAATCCTAACATATTGTAAAACAATTATTTAACCAATCATACCCCACCACCTTCATTGATTTACACCTAGCAAAATTAGTTATGCAACAGACAGCAACAATCAAAGAGCCAGACAGAGACCACACAGATAAATAATAGAGAAGTGGGGACTATAAAGGCAAAACAATAGAAGTGTAGATTTTACAATCACAACTGTTGATAAGTATTTTTTTGTCAGACAGAATGCTATCAGACAAAGTTTTCTTTAAACATCTTAAGACCTATATGTTTATCTGGTGATGGTGGATACTGTTAGGACAGGATCGCCTTCTCAGCAGCCTGATATTACATTGTTTTAATGGAATTTACATGGAATGTAAGGATGTGACGTTCTGCTTTTTAGCTCATGGCTGCTGTTCTCCTAATATGGCTGCAGACAAAGGCCTCAGAACTTACAATATGGCTACAGGAAAAGGCCTTATCCTTACAGGATTGAGAAATGTACTGTAGGCAGCAATCCTGACTTCACAGGGAGATGGACTGGATGAACACGCACGGCTGTTATTATAACTCCTGTCCTTCCACTCCCCATCTTCCTTTTTTGTCCTTCTATGACCGTCACTTGTTGGCATGTCAAATTTAGGCTGTAAGCACTCTGGGGGACGACTATGCCTTTGTGTCTGGGGCACCTAGCGCTGTGCCGGGCACTTGAAAATAATAGTGATGATGGCAGTGATCTAATAGGTCTTTTCCATCTCACATTTCTATTATATTATAATATAGCATGCAAATGAAAACTGATCCATGAAACAGTAAAGAGAAGAGATCAATTGATAGAAGCAAAATCAAACTCTATGTTAACTTAGTATATTAGTATAGGCCTTATTCTGCAATGATCTATATAAGTGGACCTCTGCACATGTATAAAGCCCTGTTGAAATCAGTGGTGCTCTGAATGGGCCTGGGGTCCACCTGCATAGAGCTCATTGCAGGAGCAGGCTCAGATGCAATACAAAGATTCAGACAAGAACAAATGACACACAGGACTGGCTCCAGGCACCAGCGCAGGAAGCAGGTGCCTGGGGCGACCAACGGAAAGGGGCGGCACGTCCGGGTCTTTGGCGGCAATTCGGTGGCGGATCCCTCAGTCCCTCTCGGAGGGAAGGACCTGCCGCCGAAGAATGAAGCAGCGGCGTTAGAGCTGCTACTGATCGCGTTTTTTTTTTTTTTCCGCCGCTTGGGGTGGCAAAAACGCTGGAGCCAGCCCTGATGACAAAAGATTATTATGCATATTAGTATAAAGTAAAATGATTCCCAGCATAACTGGAGAGTAGTAGGGGGGAACTTTTTGAGACTTTTACAAAATGAAAGTAATGACATTTGTTTAAAGTTTGTCTGAAAACCACAAAGGACTAGATTAAATTTCTGACACTTCTAGAAACAGATTTACTTGCTGTGACCATGGTTGCTAGAGGGGCCACACTGAGAATGCTCAATGAGGGCAAACTGCAAAGAATGGGGTGGACGATCCCCCAAATTGGTGGTTTATTCTAATACTTAGATTCACCAAGCCAGCAATATCTTACTGGTTACCAAGAAGCCCAAAAATACAGTTTCCCTTAAGCAATCCAGCCCTGGGCTCCCACCCAAACAGCCAAGTCAAATATGGTGAGGATTACATATATAAAGTTCTATCAATCCTAAAATATTTGGCACATTAGCCACCAGGTCAGTGTATATTTCAAATCTTACCTAAATACACACTTACAGCCAATTCTTATTAACTAAGAGAGAGAGAGTATTGTGATTAAAGATCATTATATATACAGATATGTATAAATAAAGTTCTTAGATCAGTTTCATAGCAGAGATGGTGAGCTGCTGAGTTGTATATAATCCTTCCAGAATCAGTTCATTAGGTTATAGTCCAAACAGGCAATCCATGTGCAGAGTCTGTTTAAATTCTTCCATGAAAAATAGCAGTGTAATCCAGACTGGAGCTGGAGACCTCAGTCTTGTGACTTAAACTTCCCCTGATGAAGTTCAAGCAGATCAGGCCCTGGAGTTCTTTTATAGATCTCTGGCAGGCTACGATAGCCTCTTGACATCTGATAATACAGCAGGCATTCCTTGGATGAAGACTAGGTAATATACATTGTTGCTTTGAAGTAAACCTCCTATTTCCTATGTATACATAGGTAAACTAGTAGTATTAATTAACATAAGGCAATTGTCCATTCAAACTATCAAGGCATTCCATTATGGAACAGACAATTTAAGATGAAGACAATGTAAGTAATATTATTTCCTGCAATATCCTATGTCTTTGATCTTAAGGTTAACTGAATCATCCACATGCATAATGCACCTCTACCCCGATATAACGCGGTCCTCCGGAGCCAAAAAATCTTACCACGCTATAGGTGAGACTGCGTTATATCGAACTTGCTTTGGCCCCCCTGCTCCTTGTCCCCTGACAGCCCCCTTCAGAGACTCCCCTCCCTAATCACCCCAGGACCCCACCCCTTACCCAACCCCCCTGCTCCCTGTCCCCTGACTGCCCTGACCCCTATCCACATCCCCCGCCCCCGGACAGGCACTCACCGGCAATGGCGGAAGCGGAGCAGCCCAGCCCCAGCCCGCTCCACTCCGCCAGCTCCCAGCTGCGGCACTCCGCTTCCCGCCGCAGGTGAGTACGGGGGGTGTCCTTTTCCCAACCTCCCCGCACTCACCGGCAGCGGGAAGCAGAGTGCCCCAGCTGGGAGCTGACGCGCTGATCCACAGGAGCGCTGCTTTACCGCGTTGTTATATCGGGTCGCGTTATATCGGAATAGAGGTGTATATTGTAATTAAGACATGCAAAGTAATTAGCATCTATAAGCTAATCTGGTTACATTGTTAACATCTAATAAGATACAGATAAACACAGACAAATACAATTAGTATTTACCTCTAATTCTCTAACAATACAGAAATCTCATCCATTTAACATGGGTTGGATAACCGTCTACAAGGAATGGCCCTGTTTACCACTTCAATACTTTCCTAATATGTCCTTAAAGGTTGATTTGGGGTTACTTAGCCTGCTGGTTGTCTAACCCTTGCTGCCTAAGTATCACACTTGCATTTAAAGGAACAGGGTTGCCAATTTTGGTTGGACGTATTCCTGGAGGTTTCATCACATGACATAATATTTAACTAAAGATTAATCTTAAAGTCCTGGAGACTCCAGGACAATCCTGAAGGGTTGGCAACCCTAGTGTCATGGTTGCAGACTGAAAACGTTACTTACTTTAAGGGCTACATTTTGGTGTTTGAAAGCCAGTGGAGCACCAAAGGATGTGCATTGAGGTGTAAGGTTCTGTGCATAATGCTTGGTGTGTGTTCTAGTGGTTAGAGCATTGGACTGGGGCCTCAGGAGACCTGCGTTCTATTCCTGGTTCTGCCACTGGTCTGCTGGGGAAAATCACTTCATCTCTCTGTTCCTCAGTTTCCCAATCTGTAAAATGGGGATACTGATACTGACTTCCCTTGTAAAGTACATTGAGAGCTACTGATGAAAAGAATTGTATAAAATCTAGGTATTAATTTATTATTACTAAAAGGGGGTGTGGGGACCATGTTTAGTAGCACTGTCTAGTATACAAAATGTGTAGCTTTCATTCAACCACGTGCTGCCCTTGTAGCTAACCAATGCTAACTGTTGTGTGGCAGTACTGTTGGGTAGTCATGGTCGCACCCCACATTTCCTTTGGAACGTACAGCACTGCCAACATGAGCCTGAACCAAAGCTCATTGAAGTCAGTGGATCAGGCCCACTGTTAACAACCTCTCCTCTTGCACTCAGGAAGCATAAGCAGCCAACTTATGGCTGCCCCCTTTACAGATGTGTTGGAGGTGAAGTGATTCACTACATTACGTAGGCTGTGAGCTCTTTGGGGCAAGATTGTCATTTACACTGTGTGTGAAAAGCAGCCAAAACAATGAAGCCCCAGTTGTAGTTGGGTCCTCGAGGTCAGAGGTGAGAAAACTATGGCCCGGAGGCCTCTCCTGCCTGGCCCCTGAGCTCCTGGCCTGGGAGGTTAGCCCCCGGCCCCTCCCCTGCTCTTCCAGCTCCCCTGCAGCCTCAGCTCACTGCGCTGCCAGTGCAATGCTCTGGATGGTGGGGCTGCGAGTTCTTGCCAGGCAGCGCAGCTGCAGAGTGATACGTGGTGGCGTGGCTGGCTCCAACTGGGTGGCACAGCTGCTTGTCCTGGTGCTCTGGGCAACGCGGCTGTAGCGCTGCCAGCCATCGGTGCTCCAGGCAGCGTGGTTAGGGGGCAGGGAGCAGAGGGTGTTGGATGGAGGACAGGGGAGTTTGGGGTGGTGTTCAGGGGGTGGAGGTGTGGATAGGGAGTCGGGTGGTCAGAGGTCAGAGAACAGGGGTGTTGAATGGGGGCAGGAGTTCTGGGGGGGCAGTCAAGAAGGAGAGGGAGGTTGGATGGGCGGCGGGGGGCAGTCGGGGGGGTGGATGGGGCAGGGGTTCTGGGGGGCCGTCAGGGGACAGGGAGGGTTGGATGGGGGAGGAGTCCAAGGGTGGCCATCATGGGGTGTTGGATAGGGGTCGGACCACACCTGGCTGTTTGGGGAGGCACAGCCTCCCCTAAACGGCCCTCCATACTATTTTGGAAACCCCACGTGGCCCTCAGGCCAAAAAGTTTGCCTGCCCCTGCTCTAGGTATTTGTGTAATATAAAGAAGAAGAAGAAAAAGAAGAGCCAATCACAACTGATAGATGAAAACTTGGATCTATCATTTTTGACTGTACCACTAAATAAGTAGAGATCAGTGCATCCTTGAAGGAGCAGTTTTAGTCTGTTGGGTAAATGTGTGATTTTGGAAACATAATTGAAAATTTTGTGTGTGTGTGTGTGTGTATTTTGACGATCCACTAGATGTCAGTGTAACCAAAGCATTAAGCTGATAAACAACAGGTCTATTAACTGGGGAACCAGGACAGGAATGTCTGTGGAATAATAGTAGTTATGCTCTATCTTGCCTCATGGACACAATACATGTGGGGACTGCTACATTTTTACGCTACTCTAGGAAATATTTACAGGAACAATCTCACAACTGATTACTCTGACTCTGTGATGTACTTCCTACCCATACAACTTCTGTGGAGTAGGAATGTATGTAAATACTTCTGAGAATGATGAGCTGGTAGTACCCTCCAGTTTAGAGGTAGGATGAGCAGGCAAAATGAAGTGCTACTGAACAGGTGGAATGCAGGTAAAACTAGGGGCACTTGAGGGGTTGATACCTGTCAATGTTGCTTTGTGGTTGTAATTTTTCACTTTATTCCTCCCCAAAAGGGGTCTTTCCAGCTTTTCTTCAGAATGTGATGACTATTCTTCCAGACATCGAAGAGTGGTCCTGGCCCTCTCCAGAGATTATCAGGGCTGTTCTTGAATCAGCTAGAGAAAGTGTTGCAAAGTGCTATGAGGTGCTCCCTCCCTAGGTTGAGGGCATTGTCTCTTTACAGTGCTCCTAGCTTTTGCCATGTCGGGAATGAAGGACCAGCCCCAAACACAGATCTCCAGATGGTAATCAAACTGTCATCACTAAGTCAAATGCTCCTAGGCTCCCAGGTCAATTTTTCTATCAGGAAACAGCTGATATATATGATTGGGCAGATCATAATGTGAGAAATCTCCTATTCTTAGAATATTTCTCACCAGGACTAGAGATTAATTCAAAAATAAAAAGTAAAACACAATCTCCAACTCCCATGGTCTGTTTTGTTTTACTGGTCTTTATGCATAACACATATGTATAAAGCGTCCAAGCCTTCTGTTTATTACACAGATATTCTACTAATCACTCTCTTCTGTCCCATTCACCTATCTCCAAGAGAAGTGAAGAAAACCAACATGCACCAGACAAAACAAAAACGGGGAGTTATATTGCCTTTACATTTGGAAGAGCAACTAAGAGTTGAATTCAATTTCTTACTTTTACTTCATGCCATAAAAAAACCATCTGAGAAACGTAGGAATTGCATTACCCAATCAGATCCATGGTCCATGTGAGCCTAGATACCCATCTCCAAAAGGGTTTGTTTTCACTAGTGATTTTCACTTAATATGTTTGTGAAAGCTAACATGGACATTCCCCAGTGTTTGGTCCAGGCATAGTCCAATGTGGTAACTACAGTCAAACCTCTCAATAATGCACCCCGCCATAACGTGAAATCGCATATAAGGCGATCATACATCGCATTGGCTCCCCTTTAAGGCCTAATACCAGTGGTCCCCAATGCCATGGCACCCGCCAGGACATTGATGTGCCCCCGCCTAGTGCCCAGCAGGGGAGAGACGCTGCAGCCCCGCGCCTGCCGGGGACAGAGAACTCCGAGGCTGCGGGCGCTGGTGCTCTCTGTCCCTAGCAGGTGCGGGGCCACGGTTCCTCTCCGGCTTCAAGAGGAGCTGCGGCCCCGCGCCTGCCGGGGACAGAGAACTCCAGGACTGCGGGCGCCGGTGCTCTCTGTCCCCGGCAGGCGCGGGGCCGTGGCTTCTCTCCCTTGCTAGGCACTAGGCACTAGGCGGCACACATCAATGCACAGCGTTGGGGACCACTGACTTAAACTGACCGGCTTGAAACCCTGCTATACCGTGACCCTGCATTTATCGCGATGGAATTTTTTGGACCCCAAACATTGCGTTATAGCGGGGTTTCACTGTACCTTGAGCTAACTCTCAGTTAAAATTGTAAAAAAAATCTGAGTGTAGGCATATTCATGTTGGCCAATATTTCAATATTTCTAAGTATATGTCAATGGAAGCAGCAAGAAATCCCATAATGGACAATTATGGAATAATTTGCACATGGAAAAGTTCCTCCCTAGCCCCTGCTAATGATTAGCTGATGACCTGAAGCATGAGGATTTATATACCTTATAAAATAATTTGATCCCATCTAGTGTAACGATGGATGTTTTCATTATCCAAAGAATGAGCGATCCTTTCCCATTTCTGGAGCGTCACATCACAGATCATGATGTTGCAAGTTGGGCTTGCAGGAGATGGGAAAAAACAATGAAAAGTCACCTGCTGAATAGCTTTTCCTCCTGGGTGCTACATGCCTTTGCTTCTGTCACATGCTGTGGTAGGTGGCATTTCTGCTACCTAGGAATTTAGTGTTTCCTCTTCTACTATTTTGCTTTTGTTCTGTCATTTAGAGTTGGAATGTTGCATTTGTGATTGATGATTATGTCAGGTAAAATGTGTTTTCCATATGATCATTTGTGGATAACATATGGCCCTGATCCTGTGAATATTTAAACACCTGCATTAGTCATAGGATGAGAGTTGAGTTATGCATGTACCTAAGCAGTTGCAGGCTCAGGACCAACAGATGTATAGATTTATGTTTCATACTCATTGAATATAACTGAAAGCAATGTATGAACACCAAAGATTACAGATCTAATTTCTTCTTAAATCTCCCCTCCCTGACTGCTAAGCAACTGGAAAACAAAATTAGAAAGATTTTTTCCCCTATTTTTTAAAAAATAAAGCACAGAATACCTAATGTTGCAGAACTCTAGCAAGATTAGAATTAAAGTATACATCTAGATTGTAATTTATATGCTACACATTATACTGATGCGTCTTAGTTTACTCAGTACATACTTTTAAATTCACTGTTCAATCTACATAATGTACTGTAACATACTATACACTCATTGAAAGCACATCAAAATACATATAAATCCACCTCTATTTTAAAGTCAATGCACTTAATTTTCAAATCTATTACAAATTTGTCTTTCCTTATATATTTTGAAAATAGAACAAATTAGGATAAATATAAATTGAGCTTTCATCTTACAATTAGTTTTATTACATTCTGAGCTCAGGGCCTACCTTTCTATTTTTCTTATGTAAAATACAAACAGTTATACTTACAGCTATTAATACAGCTATTACAGACCCAGTAACTATTAATACTATTATTGAAACATTGACACCATCATTGATAACATCAGTAGGAAGCGTATCAGGCAAGGATCCTTGTGTAGGAACACTGTTAGTGATAACTTCAGTAGGAAGCGTATCAGGCAAGGATTCCTTTGGAGGAACAAACAGAGCTGCCTGTACTATATTAGACACCTCTGAGGTCAGGGAGGCATTATCAATGGCACGTACTGCAAAGTAGATTATGGTGCCATTTTCTATTGTGACATTTTCTGGTTTAAACTGAAATGATTCTTTGGTGCCGGCAGGTTTAGGTACCAGACTAGAGGTATTCACTGAAGTAGCATTCTCAAAAGTGTTTCTTAGGTCCAGAAAACTTTCACTCACTTTTATTATGTATCTGTCAGCTGGAAGAAGAGAGGAATACAAGTAAGGGTGTGTTAGTAATGCCGATTATATTATCTCTAAATGCAAGCACAGTACAGGATTTGTAGAACACTTTTTGTATCTTTATAAGAACTCCAATGATACTCCATTACCATCCCTACCATTTTACCCACCCTCATTATTGATGGGCCTGCTTAATTGACTAACATCTGTTCTCTGAAGAGCTCTGGACAGGATTCCTGTTAGAACTTATCAGTTCCACATTTTATTTGGGTCAATAGTCTACTGTTAACTGATGTGGGGCATTCCCTCCCTTCATGAGCACTAACCACATTATATTACCAGCACTCTTAGCTCCTGCTGGGCAGATGAGTCTTCCATTTGGCAGTGCAGATAACTGCCATTAAACTGCCTCTCTCCCACACACTTCACACAAGTCTCTATAGTACTAAAATGGAAACATAACTTTTGGATGAGAAATGAAAATAGGATTTCTTTCACCTGTCTCTGGCGAGTATCCAGGTCAAGTATAAGATCAAACAGCACAGGGAGAGATCCCTGCATCCTGGTCAGCATTCCCTCTCTTAATGTGAGCAGGTTCTAAAGCATAGGCTGAGAGACAGCAAAATGCCTGCTTCATTTGCCAGTATAGTTAGTGTGTCAGGGATCTTGCTGCAAATGTGCCTGGCTTCCCACTGTCCACAGTTATCATTTCAAGGCTGTATGGTTCTGTTCTGCTCGTGGGTTTTCTAGTTCTTTGCTTGATTTGAGTTCTACTTCCTGCTCCTCATCTTCTTTTCTATCCCTTCAGAGATGGGGTAAGGGGTAGCATAAGAGTGCTATTCCAACTTTATAGCATCAGAAGATCCTCCTAACTGAGGTTATTCTTCCATTGCTGGCTACTCTAGCTGTAAGGCTGTTTTGAACCGGACAAGTAGCACAAAGTAGCCACGTAGAAGAACCTAGGCCAGTGTTTTGGGGATTTAATGGAGTTGTTGGTTTGTTCCCTGGTGAGCTGGTTGACAAGAGCTGTACGCGTATGTAAAGATTTTAATCTGAAGCTGCTCTGTGTGTGACTGCAGACTGTCTATCTTAACCTCTCTGGCTCGTGCTGATGTGCACACTATAACATAACCTGGTTACAACATACTTAAAATATATATTATAAATAAGACCTAACTGTGTCCCCATAAATGGACTAAAGCCTTGGACTGCCCATGTTGTAACTGGGTCCTCTGACTTATTTATAGTTGCAGTGTAGACAGGGGCTAAGTCGTGGAAGAGTCATTGGTGAGTATGTTTTTGATTTAATTTGTTTGCCTTTGTAAACTAGCATAAGGCTGGTTGGTATACAAGTTTTGCATATTCTGTTGTACCAGGTTTGGGAGAACAGGCACTGACTTTTGTTTTTCTCGGAGGGTGTTCCACTGCTGCTCTGGCCCGAGGCCCCGCCCTCACTCTGCCTCTTCTCCTGAAGCCCCACCCTCATCCCACCTCTTCCCCTGAGATCCCACCCTTGCCCTGTCTCTTGCCACCCCCACTCTGCCCTCTCCCCCAAGTCCCCACTTCTTCCCATCCTCTTCCCACTGTCCCCTACCTCATCCCCTTCTCTTCCCATCACCCCATCCCCTTACCCCTGGCCACCAAACAGCTGATCGGCGGCTAGCCTTGGGGCCCTACCCAACAGCTGAGCAGCAGACAGCCCCGGGACCACACCAAATCACTGTGACTAGTGGGTGCTGAGTTCCCTCTATTTTTTCCCTGGGTGCTTGAGCCCTGGAGCACAGCCATAGTTGGTGCCTATGTTTGGGAGTATTCCATGTTTCTTTAAACATTTTTTTTAAGCATTAAGTGGGACTAACATGAATTTCATATTGTACAAGGAATTTATTGGTTACACTGAGTCTTGATCTATACCAGGAAATTTTACAGAGAAAATCTAGACTAGGTCAAGCCATAGTGATGGTCATATTTTTTGCAGATGGGAAAGACATAGCTTTTTTCCTCACCTCTCCTTGGCTGGCTCATCGTATGTAATTTCAGATAACTGACAATAATGCATCATTTCCTGCTGACTAAAACAAAACTTCACCTTACCTTGTCCTACATCCAAGTCATTCCCAGGAGCTGTCCAAGACAAGTGAATTTTATCTTCTTCAAACTGAGCCTCAAGGTCAGTAATTTTACAAGGTGGGAACACATCAGTAATTCCTCCTGACGGAACATTCTTCACTACAAAAGAACCTCCTGTTGCAACTCTGTTGAAACTTCCTAGCTTTGCCTGAATTTCATCATCACTAACTTCAGGTCTCGGTGCATTCATTTTGATTTCACCTGCCCCAAAAGAAAAAAAATTGCTCATGCTATTTGAACATTACAAAACTCCAAATCATAACACACTTCCTTTTTATCTAGCATTCCCTCTCTCTTTAATCTACTTTTTTTCTTTGGCTTATTCAAGCTTAGTGCAAAAATTAGCAAGGCTAAAAACCAAAGTGAACTTCAGGATCCTGCATCCTTGCACAAAACTAAGGGAGACCCCAAAAGCAAACCAGATTTCAAGTGCAGTTGAAAGCAGCAACAGTGCCTATTACCCATTAGGGTATTTAAGGTATTAAGCAGGTGTCAGTGGGAAGTGGTTGTGTTAAGGTAGCTTCCACCCATCTCTTCCTAGACATTGCAGGCAGCATAAGAATTACAACCTTGTAGGAATTTCCTTACTTTTCTGGGTTTAAGTTGGACACATTTTCATGTAGACTTTTTAAATTCAGTATATTCTAATTTTCTTGGAATACAGAAAATTGTTTCTGTGTGTGTGCACACGTGTGCAAGAAGGAGGATATGCAATGCAAAAGCTAAGATTAATCTAAAATTAAGCTTGATAAATCAGTCACTCAAAAGTCAAGAAATTCAAAAAGCTAAATTTTCTATTACCATATGTATATATATCTTTACTCCTGCGGGGGTTCTGCACGACTGCATGCATGCATAATTAGTGAGTCTGGCAGATTTTTATTTTTTTGTGGAGAAAAAGCTGCTGCTGAAATGTTGCTGCAGTTCCGCCTTTTGCCCACCAGAGGTCGCTGTGGCAATAGACCAAAGCAGCAGCTCACAGCCAGCTAAAGAAGAGAAAGCCTGCAGGTCAGGAGATGGGGGCTATGGGGAGACAGACAGCCCGAGGTGTTGGGAGGGGGTCAGACAGGGGCTTATAAGGGCTAGTGGGGGAGGACACACTGGGGCAGGGACTGAATGGGAGTGGAGGCACAGGGCCACAGGAGGGAGGGGGGAGGGAGGTGCAGGGCCACATGGTGATGGGGAAGGGGGTGCAGAGCTACATAGGGACGGGGTGGTTGGGTGGGGGTACAAAGACACATGAGGATGGCGGAAGGGGTACAGGGACATAAGGACGGGAGTGGCTGGGTGGGGGCACAGAGACACAGGGGGAGGGGTACAGGGACAGGAGAGTGGCTGGGTGGGGACACAGACACATGGGACAGGGGTGGGGATACAGAGCCACACAGGGACAAGGGGTGGGGGTGCAGGGCCACATGGATGGGGGGAGTGGGTGTCTGGTGGTGAGGGACACATGGACAGGGGGTGAAAGGACACATGGGGGTGCAGGAACACATGGGGAAGGGGGGAGTGGGTATCTGAGTGGGGGTGGAGGGACATGTGGACAGGGGCAGATGTGCCTGACTGAATGGGAGAGGCTAGGGCTTAGCCAGGGTCTGCATGGGGGAAGCTCCCTAACAATCCCTCCCTGCCCTCACAAAAACCCTTGTTCCATACTTTTCCCACCCATACCCAACAATCCTCCAGGTTCACACCCAGGCTCCTTCCCAGCAATTTACTTCCCTGTCCCTCAGCTCTCCATTACCTCTGACTCCCCCAAGCCTTTACACTGCTTCTGAGGGCTGCGGGAAATACAGTTCTTTATTGTAGTTTAAATGAATTATTACTCAGAGTTCTGTATTAATATGCCTAGTAAGGAAGCTACTTGTCAAAAAACATTTCCTGAATTTTTTTTGTTGTCTGTATTGTTACAGACATACTTGCTGACAGGTATTTTGAAATAAATGACGAAAAATAATTGAAACTGGTGTGATTCTATTGTGTTATTTTGACAAATAAAATATGCAGAATTTTGCAGAATTTTAAAATATTGTATGCAGAATTTTTATTTTTTTGGTGCAGAATTCCCCCAGGAGTAATAATCTATATATTTACTGCCATATTGCATAATTTTCTGGGTGGTTGGTTTTTTTTGGGTGGGGAGGGGTACTGGTAAAGTAAAGTTAAGGTGTATATTTAGCAAGGAAAACAGGAATAGGAAATACTACATTGTGCGATGTAGCCAAGTGAACACTGAGGTACAAATCTTAACTGTTTGAACCTCCTGAGGTTTTTGGGTGCCTAATATCTCAAGCTTGGAGTGTGGTTCTTACTCAATAGAGCTGCCACTCTGTCTACCCAGAGTCAGATCTGCTGGCTTAAATGGCAAAAAGTAAGTTACTATTTCCCCCTCCCAAACAAACCGTTGTTAACCAAGCGACAAAGAGTCCCGTGGCACCTTATAGACTAACAAACATATTGGATCATAAGCTTTTGTGGGTGAATACCCACTTCGTCAGATGAATGTAGTGGAAATTTCCAGAGGCAGGTATAAATATGCAGGCAAGAATCAGTCTAGAGATAATGAGGTTAGTTCAATCAGGGAGAATGAGGTCCTCTTCTAGCAGTTGAGGTGTGAACACCAAGGGCGGAGAAACCGTTGGCTAACCAGTATCAGGGGGTAGCCATGTTAGTCTGTATCTACAAAAACAACAAGGAGTCTGGTGGCACCTTAAAGACTAACAGATTTATTTGGGCATAAGCTTTCGTGAGTTAAAACCTCACTTCTTCGGATGCCTTTCGTGAGTTAAAACCTCACTTCTTCGGATGCATCCGAAGAAGTGAGGTTTTAACTCACGAAAGCTTATGCCCAAATAAATCTGTTAGTCTTTAAGGTGCCACCAGACTCCTTGTTGTTTTCGTTGGCTAACTATTCACAGTCAAGATCCATTTGCAGAGCAAACTCTGTAACTAGTGCCTTCAAATTATGCCCCCAGTTACACCCAGGGCTGCCGAGGGTGGGTTTGTGCCCCGGTGAAAAAATTTTTCGGGCCCCCTAGCAAGGGCAGATCAGCTAAACAGGGCCAACAGGGGAAGGAGGGGAAAGCCGGGCCCCGGGCCACCTTCCAGACCGCTGGGCCCTGGTAATTTGTACCGGCTTCCCCCAAGTCTCGTCGGCCCTGGTTACACCTGTACAATCCCACTGAAGGCCAGAGGGTTGCATAGATATACTGAGCATGGCATTTGGCCTGCAGACCCCGGTAACAATGCACAAACCAGAAAGAACACAACTTGTTTTTCAGATCCTAGGCTAAGTCTGCAGGGCTGGGAGTTAGAACAGCCATGTTGCTAACCTGTAACTAGAACAAATTTGTTCTGAAGCGATTGAGACACAAGTGTAGAATTCGACAATACTAATTTTATAAAATCACTTTTCAGAATAAAAGTATATTTTAATGATGAATTAACTGTTTTCGTTGCACTTGATTTCTCTGGGGCCTTTAGATCAAAAGAGAAATGCAAAAATAATGGAAAGATGAAAAAATATACTAAGTCTCAACATACTCGTAACAGACTCATTGTAAAAGTAACATTAATTGAAGCTCCATTGATTGAGAAGGCTTAAGCAGCAAGATCTTAATAGCAGTATCCATACCTGTGGTTTCTAGAACTGAGAATCTTTAACTCACACAGGCCTAATGGAAAGAGTCCTGAACAATGTGTCCAGAAAACCCAACAGAAGAACAGAAAAATTCTCATGTGGCGGCATTAAATGATAACTTTAAAATTTCATAACTTTGAAACTGATTCCCTGAAACCTTATTTTTAAGTCTCAGTAAAACATACAAATTTAAAATGTCTAACTTCAGCTATTTTTTAATATGATTTTCAGTTCCAGGATCTTTGGCAACTCCCATGTGTTCCAAAGAGAACTGAATTATTATAATATATATATTTATAAAATATGGTACTATACCCAGTGCTCATATATAGCAAAAATACTGTGGTTCCAGCTACTGTTTTCTAAAAGATAAACAATAGTGGAAAAGATACATGTAACAAATGTTAAGTTTAAAAAGCTTTTTGTGAAGCTAAATGATCTCCCATTCACCCATATTTTTACTTACTTTACACAGAGAGAGAGAGAGAGAGAGAGAGAGAGAGAGAGAGAGAGAGAGAGAGAGAGAGTATTTTCTATTTAATGAATGTTCCTTACCATTTTCTATGTAGCCTGGAACATACAAGGCTCGACTCTGCCTGCGGCCAAGTCTGACAGTCTGATTTCTCCCCTGGATATGCACTTTTAAGTTGTATCTACCATTTCCCTTGAAAGATGTAAAGTACTTTGAATAGATTCCATCATTCTTGGTAATATCAGCACCTAGACATACAAATAGTAATAATTAACCATCCAAACAAGGTACCTCTGTTAAGCAAGGGCATTTTTTTGCTGTTCAGTTCAGAAACACATAGGGCCTACTCCTTCTTCTATTGAAAGCAATAAGAGCTTTGATACGGACTTAGGTGAAAACAGGATCGGTCCCATTGTGGTGACATGAGCTCATTACATATTTAACTGCAGATAACAATGTAGCATTAAAACATGTTACTGTGTATTTACTGTTGTTTCCAATAGTAACCAATAGGCCAGTAGTTCTCAACTGCTTTTTAGTAGTTCTCCATATTGGTCTGATCTGTGGAGCCCTTCTTGGTGGTCTGCAGACTAAAATACTTTGAGATTGAAGCAATGCTGGAATGTGGGGAGGAGAGAGTCTACAGTTTGCGTGACATGGTTCAGATAATGGAGAAGTTGGAGAACAGCAGAACTGTGCATTTGAATCACATCACCTCTGTAGGCACAGTAGATTGGAATGGTAGAATAATAATCTATGTAATTCATACTTTCGAAGGAGATTTTTTAACATGGCTATACTGCCTATATAGCATGTGACAAGCTATAGAAACAGACTCTTGCTCTCCTGTTCTGCCACCTGCATCCCCTCTGCAGGGCAGACCATCATGTAAAATATACATAAGTTCAAACAGTGAATATGGTTGAATCAGACACACAAGGCAATAGACCCCCTTCTGTCCCTGTGCTGGCTATTGGCATCATGGGTAACAGCACAGGAGAGGGAGAAGGCTCTGCACAACCACGACACTCCCTTCTTCTTGGGCACTGTTTCTCTCTCTCCTCCTTCCTATCACACCCAACAGTGTAAGTGCACCAGCATGTCATGGCACACATGCTGCACCAGTTTAGACCCAGTGCAGTTTACTCTCATCCTGAAGCAGTGGGGAGACCAGAGTTACTATCTCCCTCCACTTGCTTCCCCTTGTTCTGTGCTCATGGCATAGGCAAGACTTAACCCTTAGTGATAAGTTTGGAAGCAGTGTGCAGAGACATTCTAAAATACATACCACATTTTGTGATGTGTATACATTTCTAGATAAAAATGTAAGGAAAGTAATAATCAGATTACCAGAACCATCATCAAGGAGTTTGAGCTCCACTGCAGATCCAGTCTCTTGTTCAATAGTGGCCATCACGGTTGCACCAAGAACAGGCAAAAATCCTTGACTAACTTCTGCATAAATCACCATTGGATTAGGGAAGTTGTTTGTATCCTTATTCATGTGGGCTTTCACAGTCACTGGAGGCACAGCCAAAGATGCTGCTCGAGATGTTACTATCATTGATATGACTTGAGATTCTGTGTGGTTATTTTGAATCCAATATAACCAATTCCCCACCTGCAAATCAAATATATGGAGCATAAAAATATAATATAAGACTTCATTAGTTTAAGGGCAGCTTTGTGTTTCCCTTAGTTAATTATCATTTTAGTTCAAGGGAGATTTTCCAAGGCACAAAGGGCAGTTAGGGTATTGCTACAGGAGCACAGGTAAGGTAATTTGGGTACCTTACTTATGATTCTTCATGCTCTCAAATGTTTGGTTTCTTTTAACTGAATTTGCTCAGTTTTAGTGGTGGATGTTTGAGAATTATCATATTCTTGGAAGGATTAGAACCTGTATATTATAGATATGTACTCTCAACTTTAACTTCCCCAGAATTCAATGTTTTGTCTGGCAGTCTTGTATACTTGGGATGTGTATAGAGCATAATAAAAAATTAGGATGAGCACAAACAACAGTTAGATACCCAACTTCCATTGCAAGTCAGTGGAGTTACACCAAGGATAACATTGGTTCATTAGGAATATGTGTTTATAACTTCTAAAAAGAGAAGGTGCATTTTAGTCTATGAAAATGTTAATATGTTTAGATAACAAAAAAAAGTTTAGTCTTTACCTCTGCAGTGCCTGCTATATTCAGTCGAGCTGTTTGGAGATTTAGATTACTAACTGTGAAGTTTGATGTTCTATATTCTTTTCCTTTGGGGTCCTTCAGTAAAATGTCTGGTGGAGATGTGCTTCGATCCCATGTTACTACAAAGAAGGTGTCCTTTCCCACAGTGCTATCTACAGTCACTGTACCATTCATCCACTGCTTGACTGCAACACTCTGAGCTGTACTTTCAAGCTGTTAGACAAATAAAATATGTTTTATGGCTAGTTAGGAGATAAACGCTTAAAATACCAGTAATTACAGAGTGGTTCATTTCCTCTTAATGGGGAGAACAAATCAATATTTTGCCCATTCAGAGGGCACCTTGACTGGCTGGTGAATTACTGGCCCACTGCTGGAAGAGGGGATAGAGGAGTACTAATGCTGTAACAGGCCTGTTTACACCATGATGAGCAGGTCTCTGCTGTTCTGTGCAGAGCTCAGGGCTGTGCAAAGGAGGCAGAAGCCTCCTGCCACTGTGCCTCCACACATGGGGAACTAGCCAGAGGGCGAGGGCCACGTGGACTAGCCATTGAAGGGAGTGGAATGATTAAGCCCTGAGCAAATTTTCTGTAGTGCTCATTTGCAAAGTACAATTGCTTACGAATGTGAAAATATAGTAACCAAAGGTCTTCTGCCACCGCTCTTTGTGGTCTATCCACCTAGCTATCAAATCATATCTTTGCAGGAGATTAGTGCTACATTTCCTCTCCAGCTGTCAGCCTGCTTCCAGAAAGACAGCACAATGAGAGAGTGATATAACCACAGGCAGGGACAACAGAAAATCAATGAGAGACACACAAACAAAAATAATAAAACACAGCAAGAAGAGAAACAAGATTTCCTTTATCAACAATGGTATTGCACATGTGGGCTACCAGAATTTACAGATAAGCTACCAATATGAGTTTTATAGTGTCCCATTGAACTACCAGGCTGCAAGTAGATTTGCTCACTTCCATTTTATGGCTTAGAAAAACTACAATTAGAAAAAGTACCTTTTAATAAAATAACTTTGTTTAGAATAAAAATGGGAAACTAGATACTGAAACCCTATTTCAAAGAGCATCTGGGTGGACATTTGAAAGTCAGGTATTCAGATGGTACTCTAGTGATCAGATTGGTATAAGTGCTTAGAAAGTGAGATACATTGTCTTTTAATAGCTGTTAATAGCCCAGAAAATAAAGAAACATTTTCTTTTCTTTCTCCTGAATAGATGTTATAGTGGAGCTACAAAAACAGGAGACCCAATAATAATGGGGGATTTCAGCCATCCCCATATTGATTACGAATTTGTCACCTCAGGATGGGATGCAAATATAAAATTTCTAGATATCATTAATTATTTTTTTGTAGCAGCTAGTCCAGGAACCCACAAATGGAGATGCATGTCCTTAATTAGACCTAAGTGGTTCACAGGATCTGGTCCAAGAGGTGAATATAGCTGAACCTCCTGGCAATAGCACCAATACTGTAATTAAATTTAACATTCTTGTAGGGGGCAAAATACCAAAGATACCCACCACAGCAGCATTTAACTTCAAAAAAGGGAACTACACAAAAATGAGGAGGTTAAATGGAAATTAAAAGGAACAGTCGGAGGAGTGAAATGCCTTCAAATTGCATGCAACCTTTTAAAAAACACCAAGATAGAGGCTCAAAAGATATGTATACCTCAAATAAAAAAAAATGCTGTTAGTTTTTGTCTCTCTTGCTAGCTGCTCGTCACATTCTTTTTTGGCCTTCCTAATTATACTTCTACACTTGATTTACAAAAGTTTGTTCTGTTCTATTTTCCTCAGTAGTATTTGACTTCCAATTTTTAAAACATGTCTTTGTTTCTAACCACATCTGTTTACTCTGCTGTTTAGTCATGATGGCACTGTTTTGGTCCTCTTCCTGTTTTGTTTGAGTACATCAGAAGCAGGAAGCCTGCCAACCAATCAGTGAAGCGATTGGACGATCAAAGTGCTAAAGGAGCACTCAAGGAAAACAAGACCTTTGTGGAGAAGCTAAATGAATTATTTGCATCAATCTTCACTGCAGAGGATGTGAGGGAGGTTCCCACACCTGAGCCATTCTTTTTAGGTGACAAATTTGAGGAACTATCCCAGACTGAGGTGCCAGTATAGGCGTTTTTGGAACAAATAGATCTATTAAACCGTAATAAGTCACCAGGACCAGATGGTATTCTTAATTTCTTAAGGAACTCAAATATTGCAGAACTACTAACTGTGGTATGTAACCTATTGCTTAAATCAGCCTCTGTACCATATGACTGGTGCATAGCTTTTGCAATGCTGAGTTTTTTAAAAAGCTCCAGAGGCGATCCTGGCAATTGCAGGGCAGAAAGCCTAACTCCAGTACCAGACAAATTGGTTGAAACTAGTAAAGAACAGAATTATCAGACTAATAGATGAATGTGATATGTTGGGCAAGAGTCAATGTGGCTTCTGTAAAGGGGAATCATGTCTCACCAATCTACTGTATTAGTATTCTTTGAGGGGGGCCAACAAAAGTGGACAAGAGTGATCCAGTGCCTATACTGTATGAGGACTTTCAGAAAGCCTTAGACAAGGTCCCTCACCAAAGGCTCTTAAACAAAGTAAGCAGCCATGGGATAAGAGGGAAGTTCCTCTCCTGGATCAGTAACTGGTTAAAAGACAGGAAACAAAGGGTAGGAATAAATAGTGAATTTTCAGAATGGAGAGTGGTAAATAGCAGGGTTCCCCAGCGATCTGTATTGGACGAGTGCTGTTCAACATATTCATAAGTGATCTGGAAAAAGGGGTAAAACAGTGAGGTGGCAAAGTTTGCACAGGATACAAAATAGTTAACTGTAAAAGTTAAATAGCTGACTGCAAAGAGTTACAAAGGGATCTCACAAAATTCTTAAGTTCTTATCAAGACCAGTATACAATTGCAGAGAAGCTAAGGAGTCCATGATCAAACCTATATTAGTTGCTATGCATGATTCAGATAAAGTGCAAAAGTGGGTCCATAGCAGAGATTTAATAAAGTGAGGGATGAGTTGTTAAGTTATAGATAGCACAACCCAAGACCTGTTGTAGAAATAGGAGGAGGGGATAACTCAGTACTACTAGCCTCAATTATTTTGAAGAAATCATCGTTGAGTTGAAATAGATCATGAGAAGTGTCAGGAAAGCTGGGAATCAAAATGTTATCTATTTTGTATAAGAGAAGCAGTTGAGATAGTTTCCTCATTATTGATAACGTTAGTATAGTAACTATTCTCTGGAAGATAAGATCACTTATTTACAGCATTCTACACATACTATAGTATTTCTGCCTACCTCTAGCTATATAAGTCCCTTTGCATTAGCTAATGGTGAGAAATTTTAATTTTCTTTGTTTCATTATCTGTTTCATTTTATTGTTAATAACAGAGCACACACACACACACACTGCCATTTCCAAATATCCGTTTATATTTTAAGATCAGTCACTGACAGTGCAATAGTTAAGATTACAGACTACTAACATTACTCTTAATTGACCAGTAACTGATTAATAATGTGAAAAACAAACAAAATTTGAAACTCAGACCTGAATAGGCTGTTCAGAAATATTTCCACTTCCTGATGAAATTCCACTGAATGCATCAATTAGGCCATTGGAATCAACTTTATCTGTGGCATGGAACTTTAAGCCTCCTGAAATGTGATTGTTAAAATAATCAGAATAGTCATTTACTATAAAACACTAGGTTTTTGTTATGTACCTTGTGCTAGTTTGGCTGTTGCTATAGTGCACAGTGTTAATCTGATCAATTAAATTTTGTTCCTTTATCCTTTATTCATGGGGCAGTGAAGGGAGGAACCGCTCGGTGGTGGGGAATCAATTCATACAAACACCCAGAAAGTTCCTGCAGAAAGCAAGTCTGACCTGGGAAATGATCCCATCTGTTCACATTTTAAGTCCACTTAGCTTGGTCTGACTAAGAATTGTCACCTGTAGCACTTCATCCAGTACAGTGCTCACTCATTGGCTGAGCTAGGAAAGTCTGCACTCTGAGCCATGGACCTGTAAAGTGCAATTCCACTCTGAAAAACACCTCTGTAAAAATGACATGGTGGCATTCTATGATTATTGTTTCTCAGTGACTCAGATCAAATCTGCTTAGTTTACAAATACAACGTTTGGGCCTCTTTTTATTTGTGCTGAGCACCCATAATGCCAATGGGAACTTCTGCTGCTCAGTGTCTTTGGAAATCTGGCCATTTATTTCAAACAGTGAGCTCTGCCCGCTGAGACTGGGCTCTGAAAGTCCAGCTGGGTTCTTTTTGGCTCACACATCTATCACTTAACACTAAAGATTCTGTGATCAGAACTTAGTGAACTATTCTGTTATAATACACAAACCAGAACTGAATTCAGGTTGTTCTCTCAGAGCCATGTTGGCTGTACAATGCTAACAAGAGTAAAAAGCAGTACAATTTTATTTAAGTCCCTAAAGCAAGCAGATGTCACTCTGAATATACAAAAGGGGCATCTCTGTTGACTAAGAAGGTGCAATTTATACATAGTCACTATTCAGAGTACAGCTACATTATAAATCAACACATGGAATTCCCATGGTAGTTACCCTGTACTGCAGCATCACCCAGCACCTATCTGGCTTTCCTTAAAATGGCTGAAGTTCAAAGGAACAGTGCAGCTCCAACTCAAAGCAGAGCTGACTGAGTCTCCCAGTTGCAAGTATAGAGACTGTGGTTGCTGACTCCTCAACTAGAGTCCTCCAGCTGTGACTGTTTGTGAGTTGGTCATTATTTAACTACTTAGGACATTAATAGGTTTGCATATCACTGCTATGTAAACATCAGAAATAAAACGTTAATAATTTAAACACTGAGCTTATCTTTTTGTTTACAGGAACATCCTCCAGTAATATAATTATCAAATCTCGCTATTAAGCAGGGTGTTATCAGGATAAAGGTTTTTTTTTAAAGCAAGAACAGATAAAAGATAAACGATTGCTTCCAATATTGTTGAGTTTATTCATCTAAAAATAAACATTCTGTAAATACAACTGGAATTAGTTGACCTTATTTTCTTTTCATATTACAAGCTGTAAACCACTCCAGTTTTACATTTCATGCTTAAGGTGTGCATGCCAAAAGCAGGATTAGTTTAGAAACTTACTTACCTGTCATGTCTGAAAATTGTTCTAGTTCTGGAGCAGCACTTGGCCCCAAGGTAATGGTGTGAATGATCGATCCTTTGTTTTTCACATCCGTAAGGCAATTGCTCATAGTCCGATCCTCTCCATCTGTCAGCAGTACAATTTCAGAACCATCGAGATTAGAGTATTTTTGTTTAATCACCTGAATTGAGAAGAAAATTTCAGGTATTAGCAATAGGACTTTATTGTAAATGTTAGCTGTTCTAACACAGGCAGTGTCTACATCAAGAGAAATTCTTAAAGTGCAAGTGTAAGGCAAAATCTTTTCCTTACAAGTGTGAATTGTGCTGGTGTAGGAGGCTGTGTCATGTGGCAATGGCTGAACTGAAGGTGTCTGAATTACAATGTCTGTACAGGGCAGGATGCTTCAGGGGAGAGGTGTCTAAGGGTAGCACACCTCTTACAGCATTCCAAGTAGTAGTAACGTTTGTCTGCCGGTCCCCACTCCAGGTCCTGCTGCCAGTGCCAATGACAGCATATGCACAGGACTTGTGGAAGCCTGTCCATGCCCATTCTGGAAAGTGACTTGAGAAATTATGGAGCATGAAGGTACCATTTTACATAACCACTTTTCAGAATAAAACCATGCTTAAACCAAGGTTAAAATAAACAAAATTTGGATTTTCTATATGAGAAATTATATGATTTTGATCTTCTGCACAATGCCTTGAGATTCCGACAAAGCATTTTTGTAAGATTTTTCTCAAAGCAATCAATTTTTTTGCCAGTATAAACATAGCAGGGCCTTGTTAATTTCTTAGTTCAATAGGAGCAGTTTCAGGGCCTAATTTGATCGTGCTTCCTAAATCTCTCACTATAAAACACATTTTCCAAACCTTTAATTGTTCTTGTAGCTGTCTTTTTGAACCCCTTCCAGTTTCCCCAACATCCTCTCTGAAATGTGAACACCAGAACCAGAGACAGTAGTTCAGTAATGATCTCAGTACTGCTGTACACAGAGGTGATATCACCTCCCTACTCCTCCTCACTATTCTCCTTCCAGTTCCATTTGATTATCACTGCATTCCAGGATACATTCCCCCCAAGTTCTCCTTCACCTCAAATCCTTTGTATACTCCTTCGCAGATTTTAGTTCCTCCACCAGCTGATGTAGGCAGGCATTTGATGAGATCCTGGCGTACATTCTCACTGACTATTTGTCGTAGATTACATGTAATTTGTGCTGTAGATTGGAATGTGACAATTCCAACCCAGGAACCCATTTCGATAATCTGTAGCAGGAATATCTCCGCAGCTTGGTACAGACGATTAATGCGGTTATACTGCAGGTGAAGAAAGGGACGAACTTAGAAGTATCAAGACTTTTCAAGAGAGATAGCAAAAAGCAAGAATACAGCAATTACTAATGTTGTTCAGTTTGTACTGATAAATGGGAATGTAACTGCCATAGAGTAGATAAGAGATTTGAGAGGAAAATATGGAAAATTAGACAAATACCAAATATCTGGGTAGCCCAAACTACCTTACATATCATCCCCAGGCATATTCTTTCCAGACCAGTGGAGATGTGTACTATGTTCTGCTATCATTGAAGGGTATCTGCATATTGAAACATCCAGGAGATATATAACAGTGTCAGCCAAACAGCATTCTAATAATGTGGTGATATTCCTCACAAATAAGGTTCTCTCTTTCACATAATTTGTTTAGGTAAAATGGCTGCAGCCTCAGAGAACAGTATTCAACCTACCTATGCTTTAGGATAGCCCCTCTATTTCACAGGTTCTTGGCACTTTCACTAAAATTACCAAATTTTCAAAGAGCTTATTTTAAATGTAAATATTTGAACAGATTTCTGAAAACCAGCTGAGAAAGTTTACCCTTGGAAGCTTTCCTTTCTCTATAAAACTAGCTGTCATTATTCTTGATCTAGTTAAGGATTCTCTTCCTCTCCTATGTTAAGATTAAGGGATGGGCTGATTTATATCTTTTATCTCTGGAAATCTAGTATTTGTTTGCCTTTCAATAGCTTTGGGTTGAATTTGATGCTAATGACAGTAAAATGCTCATAGTACTAGTCTACATAAGCTTTTCTAATTTGAAATCTCTCCAGAAGAAGGAATGTCAGCTGTATTAAAACATTTGATTGTGAGTTGAGGATAGATAATCATTAGAGAACACTACATTCATTTTCACTTGTTATCTAGAATTTGAAGTATTATCTCTAGAGAGAAAAGTTTGGCGCATTTACATGCTGTGCCTGTGTTGATTGTTGAACTGAAGACCTAAAATACTTGTATTTTAAAGAAAGTTATAGTAGAACACTTATTTATACTTTACAATAATATTTATGGAGTACATGATAGTGTGATATAGCATGAACTGGGGATTCTAATGTTATTATTTCATGATGAAATTTTGACTGACTATATTTGGTATGATAGAAGAAAGCATTCTTGGAATGTTTTAGAGAGGTTTTAATTTTTTTATATTGGGACCACTTTTTATCCCCCACCTGTAAAGACAGGAGCCTTTGTTATCATTATTCAACCCATAGAGGGCTCATAAAGACTTCTAAAAATTACATACTTTTTCCCTTCAGACATAAAGATGCCACAATTTTAAAGCGAGATATCTGGGGCCTCTCCAGGGCACAAAAGGATGTTGTGCCTCCCACAAGGAAGCTGAGGATCTTCTCTTCCCAGAAATATACTGGTGAGAAGGTCCTATTTCTAGCCCTGAAGGTCAGTGAGATATCAAACTTGAAAGTTATAACATGTTTGAGAACAGACGTTGTCACTGGCTCAGGATTGAATGTTTGAAACAAATAAATTAGGGATGAGGAAATTCTGTATATTAGGGAAAGAATACAACAGAGGTTCATATAAAAATAGCTCTTGGAAGCTGGGTAGTGGTTTGGAATGTAAGAATAAAACCTGGGGAGATGGATTTATGGGCAGAAGGCAGGTGAAGCTTGAAAAGGTACAGGATAAATTGCAAAAAATGTGGCAAACTTATCACATGACTCTCATTTCTATGTGATATTTATACATATGAACACACCTTATTCAAGGAATTTATATTGGATTTACTTTAAGAATGGAAATTTGAGGCCCTAAAGAGATTGAGAGTCTCTGTAAAGGTTCATATCACCTATAGCAGCCTCTGCAAGATGAGAATTGTGCTGAATTTAAATTAAAAAAAAGCCTCACCCTGATTAATCCAGCATCAATTATGACAACCCACATTCTTGACTCATTAGGATGAATGATTATGAGGAAAAGCATTTCATTTTTATTTTGCTATACTAGTGACATATATTTATTTTTTAAATAATTTGAGAGAGTCACATATGAAAAATATCCTGCAACTTGCATCTATGATATATTTTCTGTTTTGGGGAAGTACAGTGGTTCTGACATTCTGGATCTGAAACTAAAAAGAGGAGCACAAGTTATATTTTGTAAAGAAAAAGAGACCAAGTCCGGCATATCATTTTTAGGAATTTGATGAGTTTCCTTTTAGCAATCCCTAAATAGGTATAATGGGAGAAATAGTGGCCTCAATTTTTTCTTAAAGAATAAACAATGATTACGGAAATATTGACTAAAGAAAATACTGTAATATATGTACACCACATTGTTTTATAACTGCCTAACTGTTTCTAAGCAGTTCTGAAAAAAAAAGAAAAGAATGTGTATGTTTATTCTTACCCCGTCCATGCTCCCAGAAACATCAAGTACTAGACAGACTGCTCTGTCTTTGGTCTGCAGCAATGAGAAGGTGGTCTCAAACGGAGGACTTGTGCTATTTATTGACGAGGTGTTTGTGAAGTCAGGAGAATTCATAATTACTTCCCAGGTGCTTTTGTAGTTGCACATTTTGTTCTGCATATTTGTAGCCTTTTCATTATGAGTACTTTGATCACAGAACTCAACCACCTAAAAAAAGCCAATTGGAAGAGAAGAATGATTACTCAAAAGCAAGTGAACACATGTAGTAGCAAACCCCAGTCTACTATTTTTCGATTGGTCACCACAACCACAAATACAGAAATTCTTTGCCTGCTCTATAGGCCATAGAGAATAAAATCCTTCTATGTCCTGGACCTTGGAAGAAGTCATCAAAGAAGACTGTTCCCAAAGAATCTGTCTTAGGGGTTACACAGGTATGTCCACACTTCAATCAAAGGTATGACTGGAGCTCAGGCGGGCATACACATTCTATCTTTAATCCAGCTAGTTTGTCTATTGATAGAGGTAAAGATGTGGCAGCATGGGCTGTACAAACCCACCCAGAACCCTGGATATATACTCCACATTGCTAGCCTGCACCAGTGTCCATGCCAGCATGTCTTTGCTGCTATTTTTAGCCTCGCTAGCTAGATTAAAGCTAGCACTCATATGCGTACCTGAACTTCCGTCATACCTCTGAGGGCAGTGTAGATATTTAATCAGTGTTGTAAGGATGCCCTGGCAATGCAGACATCATCAGTAAAGTTCACAGTTATGTAGTTACTATGGCGTCTCAGTGCGTTGATACATAAGGCTCTAACTCACGTGGGACACAACATACTCTGCCAGGGGAAAATCATGCAGAAGGGGAAAAGTTTTCAAAACAAAAACCCTCTGATCTTCCTGGCTGGCAGGAATACTTTTAAAGAGGATGAACAGCTCACTGTGTCTGTCCCCCTTGCTACTCCACGGAGGGCAGAAGTTAGCCCATAGAATATTTTCAAAGCTCCAGAAGTAAGGTGCGGAGTGTCTCTAGCAGGTTGCTGAGCACACTCAATATCCATACATGTTAGTGGGAGCTTAGCACATCACAGGATTAGACTGTCACAAAGGAATAAACCTTCTCAGTGTTGTAACAGAAAATGCCCCAGCTGGGTAACTTTGTTATCTGACCCAAACGGGAGCAAAAGTTTCCACAATGTCAGGGTATTTCCATACACCTGTGATGGGACAGATAGGCCCCACACTGGCAATGAAAGGGTTAATGAGAACCTATGGACCCATGCAGAACAAGCTTGGGGGAGGATGCAAGCACAGACCTAGCACCAGGGGAAGGGAGGAGGTCAGGACATTTAAAAAAAATCAACACACATAAGGAAGAGACTCCCCAGAAGTATGGACATGGAGCAACTACTGAAATCAATGGCGGAGCAGAACACCCAGCAACACCAACAGCAACAGTGGCTCCTACAGCAAATGGCCACTCAGCAGCAGCAACTGACTTGAGACTTAGCTGCTCAGCAGCAACAGCGACAAAGGCTGGTGCAACAGGGTGTGACCTGACTGCAGCCTCCCACAGTGGCCAGGCTTCCACCATGGGTCTGGTGGACACGGACCTGGCCTTGGCCCTCGTGCTGGTTAGATTCATGAAGATGGGGCCTGAAGATGATCCAGTGACTTTTCTTGAAATTTTTCAATGGGTGGCAGCACTGTGGCCGCCGGAGCACTGAGCAGTCTTACCCGTCACCTACTTAACTAGGACAGAACCACAGGCTGCCTACTGTGGGCTAGACCCAGCGATAGCATGGGATTATGCCTCCGATGGCAAGGTTTAAGTCTGTGGCAAGGTGGCCATTTTAAACTGATTGGATATCCCTGGGGGCCTGGTCCTGGATGGTGGCACAGAAACTACAGGACTTGTGCTGGTGGTGCGGGGTGGGTGGGGAAGCTCGCAGAGCAGGGGGCCAATAACAAGGTCTGGAGGGCCTGGGGTGAGGGGCGGGCGGGGAGCACCCTCCTGCAGGATCTGCTCAAGGAAAAACTGAGAGGCGGGTAATAAGGCTGCCCGCACCTCCTAGAGTACACACTGGGAAGTATGAGGGATGGAGAGCCCCTTGCGCTGGCGAAGTGCCAGGGGATCCACCCAATCCCCGGTCATAGTCCAAAAGGTCTTCAATTCTGGTCGTTCCTGCCAGGACCAAGCTCTGGTGTACCAAGTGGGACTCTGCCACCTGCAAACCAAGTTGGAGGTTGTGTAGCAGAGCCTCTGTGATGAGATCTGCTGTTGGCCGCCACAGACCTGGTCACCAAAACTAGCTTTCAGGTCTGGAGGAGATCCTGGTAGAAGTCTTGCAGAAGACCAATCGGAGATAAAAGAGCTGCCAGTCATATTGGAGCCCTCAGATGTGGTGAAGGAAGGCGTGCATCAACGTGCGCCATGCTCAACTACCTGCACCATAAAGGAGTCTCTGCAGGGCCTGGAGGCAGAGGAGATGAACCTGACTGCAAAGGCAGAATGGGCTCTGTCCTTCCTCCTCCAGGGGAAGACTCAAACCACCTTCCAGAGACACAGAGCAATCCTGGCCAAAAGATCTAACCTCTGGAGCCAGGCCAGGATATCCCAGGCCGGGCTCAGGGTGTTGAGCCGGTGCCAGAACCTGGACAGTACCGGCTGGTTGAGCACCAGTGCCCTCCCCCACAGGGAAAGGCACTGGAGCAGTCCTGTCCACCTCCTCAGCCGCTCAGCCAGCCTGCCCTTCAAATATTACTAGTTCTCCAGCGGAGAGAGATGGGTGGCAGCAAGGTAAATGCCCACATAGAGCAGCGGCCCCACACTCCACCAAATGACCTGAAGCACAGGTGTGAGGGAACTCGCTACCATCCATCCCTGACCACCAGGCCAGAGCTCTTGACCCAGTTGACTGCAGTGGAGGAGGCCACCGAATAGATAGCCTGGCAGGCCTCCAACCTGCGACAGGTCACCCGGGTCCTGGACCATGAGGAGTATGTCATCAGCATACACTGACAGGAGCACTCGCAACTCTGGCTCACGGAGCACCCATCCTGTTAACCTCCTACAGAAGAGACGGAGAAAGGGCTCAATGGCCAGAGTGTACAGCTGGCCTGACAGTGGACATCCTTGACACATCCCTCGCCCGAGGCTGACAGGTTCGGTCAGAGTCCAGTTGAACCTGACCAAGCACTCCACAGAGGCATACAGGACCTGGAGAAAACCCACAAACTGGAGCCTGAAGCCAAATGCCCGCAGAGTGCCCTGGAGATAACCGTGTTTCACCCTGTCAAATGCCTTCTCCTGGTCAAGGGACAGGTGGGCGAACGACAGACCATCCCTACACCCGTGCTCGAGGAGGTCCCAGACCAGATAAAGATTGTCGAAGATAGGATGGCCCAGGATGGTGTAGGTCTGGTCAGGGTGGACCATATCTGCCAGCACGGAGCCCAGGCACAGCAAGATGGCCTTCACTGTGACCTTGTAGTCCATGCTGAGAGACGGGAGGCCAATTCTGAAGGTCACGGAGGTCCCCCTTCTTTGGTAGCAAGGTGAGTACAGCTTGCCTGTGCAACAGGAGAGGCACCCCTCTTCCTAAGGACTCAGCCCAGATGATGGCAAGGTCCGGACTGAGGACGTCCCAGTAGAACTCCATGGTCAGCCCGTCCATGCCTGGAGATTTATTAGTGGGCATCTGATGGAGGGCTTCTGAGAACTTGGTCAGAGTGAGAGGCAGCTCCAGCCGGTCCTGGTCACCGGCGCTGACTGTCAGGACTCCTTCCCAGAGCACCCTGCAGGCATCTCTGTCGGTCAGACCAGGAAGAGGCTGGCATAGAAGGTCTTGGCCCGCACATCCATCTCCACCAGATCTGTGAGGAGGGTGCTATCCTCTGCCAAAAGGCAGGTGACATGCTTCCAGCTGCAATCCATCTCCCAAAAGAAATGGATGCGGGATTGAACAAAGGCACCCCGAGCCTGATGGTCCGAGTCACATTTTGGGGTACGAGTCAGAAGGTGAAGGCGCAATCAAGCTGAGATCGGAGCAGGGAGAAGTCATGGCAGCTACAGAGACCCCTGAAGGTGGGACTTCTCATGGTCTGTGTCCACAGCAGGTCATGGGCAGTGGCTGGCAGGATACTACTACCAGTTTGTAGCAGGGTTCTCATCTATTGTGCCCTTTATCAACAATCTGCTCAAGAACATTAGCCCGAGAAAGATCCGTTGGACGGAAACCTGTGAGAAGGTCTTTCAGTCACAAATGGCTCACCTCTGTAGGGAGCTCATTTTATACAGCCTGGACTTCACCAAGAAAATCCTCCTCCACACTGATGCTTCTGAAGCTAGATGGGGACTGTCTTCTCCCAAGTGGTTGATAGTGAGGAACATCCCATTCTGAGTTACAAATTGTTCCCAAGAGAGGCCTACTCCATTACAGAAAAAGAGGACTTAGCTGTGATATGGGCCATGGAGGCACTCCAATATTACCTTCTTGGCAATTAATTCACCCTGGTCATGGATCATGCATCTCTACGATGATTCCATGCCATGAAGGACATCAACCCCCAACTCATGGTGATACCGCTCTCTCCAGACCTTCTCCATCTGTATCTGGCATAGGACTGGGTTGCTCACTGACATGCAGACTTTTTCTCTCAGTAGAGGGGAGCTGCAGGGCAAAGCAGTGCCCTAAGTAAGATCCTTTGTGGGTGCGTGGGTGGGTGGTTGATGAGGCAAATAGGCCTGACAATGACAAGGTTAATGAAAGCCTGTGGATCCATCTCACGATACTTCAGCAAATGTTGGATATGGGGAGGGAGGACTGGAAATGTTGCTCGGAAAGCAGAGGGGAAGTTTTTTGGGCAGAGTAATGGGTGGAAAGAGGCTTGGAACTGTGAACAAAGAAAGTACCTCCTGGTGTTTGATTCCTGCTGTCTTCAGAGTAACAGGACTTTGTGTATATGCTTTGTAAACAAACAGGATTGCATCAAAGAAATACTTTACTCCATATCAGTTTCTCCTAATGGAAACAATCTACAAGACCCCGAATATCGGCTATCCAATTGGGTCAAAAAGCAGTAACAATACTTACAGAAGGGAGGCTCTGCATGTACATTATAGATGCTGGGACATTTTGTGTTTTTTCTGGTACAAATTTACATCCAGCTTCATACAGCTTTGTCTGTTGATCATATTTGCATTCTCTTGTCATGCAGCTGTTTCCCATGCAGCTTGGGACTATATATTTACCAGTGACATCAGCCGAACATCTGAAGGAAGGTGAGATAGGAAGAGGCTTAGCTAACAAGCCACATATAACCAACAAATAATAATCTGTTATTTATTATTTGAATCATGGTAGGCCCAAAACCTCCAAACATGATTGGCATTAGTTAGACACCATGGGCAGTGGGTGAACCACGGACTTGGGGAGGCTAGCCCCCCGACCGCCCCATCACTTCTGCCTGGGGCCCTGCCCCTCCTGCCCACCTTCCCCCGCTGGAGCCCAGAGGACTCCCCCCGATTCCTGGAGTGCCGAGTGGGTGGGTAGCACAGCACAGCCCTCAGCCCCAAAGTGGCAGGCAGGCAGGGAGCTGAGCGCGGCCCCCAGCGTGGTGGGCAGTCAACACGCCCCACCCCCACCAGAGCACAGGTTGGTGGGTGGCACAAGCACCGGCTCCAGCCGCCCGGAGTCCCTGGCTGCAGGCCGGCCCCCACAAGGCCCAGCCTGGGGCAAGGGCCCTGGAGCCCTCCCAAGAGTGGGAGGTCTGGAGGCTCCCACCCAAGGTGGAGGTAGAATCAGCCCCTGCTTGTGTCACAGGCCCCCTGCCCAGGGTAGGTGGAGGGGCCCAGTCTCCCCACAGCTGCCCTCGTAGCTCTCCCCAACCCAGCTCTGGCCAGGGTGTGGGGCTTCAGAGCTGCAGCCTGGCCATTATAAGAGCCGGGTGGGCAGCTGTGGGCAGGTGGAGGGTCCGTGGCTCTTACCCTGGCCAGGCTGCAACTCTGAGGCACGCCCCGGCTGGAGCCGGGTCGGGGTGAGCTGTGCAGGAAGCTGTAGAGAGCTGGTGCAGAGTCACAGACCCTCCTCCTGCCCTGGGCAGCCGGGCAGCGGGGGCACAGGCCGGGGGCTGCTCTCAGCCCTTTTCAGCCCCCGCTCACACCCTGGGCAGATGGAGGGTCTGCCACGGCTCCCCACAGCTGCCCGGGCTTCTCAGCTGGACTCCATGCTGACCTGGCCAGGGGCTGGGGCTTGAGGGGGGAAGAGGAGGAGAAGGGGTGGGGTCTGGCCAGGCCTGTCCACTTTCAAAAAGTGGGAGGGCTATGGCCCCTGGGTCCTAACTGGTTCTGGCACCACTGGCCCTGGGCCCCGGCCACATGAGAAGGAAAAGCCACAGCAGAGCGCAGCCGGAAGCAGGAGGGGGTCTAGGGGAGGAGTGTGGCTGGGGCCACGCAGACAGTCTGGGTAGGCTTAGCCTTCCCCTGCCTTTGATACCCGCCACCCATGTTAGACACCATCTCTGCTCCAAAGACTTTACAATCTAATTTATAAGTGGTTACAATAATAAAATACTGGTAGTCTTTTTTTCCCAGAGGCATCCTCAAGAAATTATTTATAGGTTGTGTGTGAAACACCATCTATGTGAAGAATAACAGTGCAAGTGCTTCCACTATTCCATCGATATGCTTCTATCTAGACATGAAGGACCCTCTCCTGAAGTGAACTGGTACTACACTCTCCATGCCCGTTCAATCACTGCCTCTGGAACAGAGTTCTAGGGCTAGAGCTGATCCAACACTCTGATCACCAAGGTACCAGCTATTCCCCCTGGAGTGGATTTAACTGGGAAACAGGGGCTCAATGGCTTAATTAGGCCTGATGTGCTAATGAGAGCAATCAACCCATCAGCTGGGAGCAGTTAAGAGGCAGGAAGGAAGTGCAAGAGGGAGGATGCCAGGAGATACAGGGGCACATGATGAGGAGATATTTCCCTCTGCCACCCCAGAGAGTGGGCTATGGGGAAGTTTATGTACACTCGTACGTTGCTGCCCAAGGCTGTTCTGATGAACTGGTGGAGAGGACCTAATAAATAACACACTCATGCTTATAAACCTGGTTTGCAGTGTTTGAAAGGGTGGAGCAGGGAGCCCTGTCACAGTCTCCATCAGTGGTGATTGCCAATTAGAGTGCCAATTGCAGTAAAGAAGTTTGGTGATATTGATACTTGTCCATTAGGAATTGGACTGAAAACAGCAATTATTTCACATTGGTCAACAACTGACTGGCAGATGGTAATAAATTTTAGGCACTACCAAACGGGTTCCAGTTCAGATCAGTGCCTGAGAGATGAAAAGTTCTGTATCCCATTTTGAACCCGTTGAGATATCCAGTCTCACTCTGTTTTTTGTTTCTCATTGACAGAGTTGTACATTAAAAAAACCCACTTAAATATGCAGAATCTAGAGAACATTATCATAAGATAGTAATAGCACTAAAACAGGATAATAATGGGGTGTGTACTTTGACCATATCCCTTTTTAATATTTAAATAACACTAAACATGAACTAGTAAGAATGTTTTGGAACTTTATGGATCCCCCCCAAGAGGAACTTGAGAAAACATTCTTATTTACTATGTGCTAACTGCTATTTGATAAAGCCAGGGTAAATCAAAACATAGAGAACGATAACTCAAATCTGTAATTGCACCTAAATTAAAAGCTCATTTCGTGGTAAAAATGTGATGCATTACAAAACGATAGTGATAATTCAATGAGACTTATCTCTGGGCAGCAATATTGTTAGTTAAACATTGTCCTACAGCTTCTTTTTTAATCCTATGAACAACAACTCAACAAGACTCTTCACATAGGGCTCAAAGTACAGACTGAACACAGATATCAAGTATGTGCCAAGTATCACTGAGATATTTAAAATTTCATCAGCCGAAGACAAAATATAATAATAACACTGGTACCTAGTTGCTTCAACATTTGCATTTCCAGAGTTTACAGACACATAGAAAGGTGCATCGTTATTATATTCATCAAATACTCCCCAACGAAGATGGGCCCATTCATGGACAAAAACTTTAGCTGTGGAAGAGCAGGAGCAAATGTGAATTCTAAATACAACACTTTAAAGTTTACTTTATATTTCCATAGATCATTTAAACAAATTTAGCCCCAGTCTTATAATTGTCTCTGCTTGACACACACAGGACTCCGGCTTGAAACCCAAATAGATCACTGTGTTCAGATTAACCCTCCCAGAATATTAACAGACCTAAAGTAAAGATCTGTTTCCATACAGTAGCTTGTGCCTATTCCTGGTATCAAGCAAGGTTTCTCATATTACCCATTTCTTTTAAAATCATAATTCTTGGCTCTTATATAACACAAAGGAAAAAGTGTATATTAGAAAACCATAGAGAAGTTAGTTTAACTTCAGTTCAGGATAAAACTAAGGATTACGTAGATAGTTGAAGGCGGATAAAGTATAAAAGGTTAGACAACCAGAATACTTTTGCAGAAAACCAAACTATCTCACCAAGACAATCTAACCCCTTTCTTGGAGGTGTTGGTAAAGCCATTGACATGGAGAATGTATATCATGTTGTCTAACTAAAGCTTTCAACTAAAGATGGGCCAAGGAAGCAGAGCTCAGATCAGATTAAGTTTAAGCCAGAATTCAAGGTTTGAGTTCAATGCTTCACCCAGCTAGAATTTGGGTTTGTATTTGACTTAACTGGAATCCAATGAATTATTCTAAGGAGATTTTTGTCCCAAACTGCCAGAAATCTGATGAGAAAGACTGTTCTTGTGAGATTTCCACCATTTTAGGCCAACAAACCTCTAAATTTTTGATCCAAGCTAATACAGGTTCGTCTTGGATTTGAATCCAAATAACCTTGCACATTTACCAGGGTTCAGATTTGAGGGACTGGTTTTGACATAGCTCTATTTTAAAAGAAACACATAAATGATTGATTCTAACTTGTGTATACAGAGATAAATAAATTGGACAGTATATTGGTTAAATGGGCATAGGAGAAAGTCATTGTTAATGACAGCAGGTTACACTGCATAAAACTGAGAGGTCTCTATTGGGGCTTTTTTATTTGCTTATTAATGGCCTTGCATAGGCAATGCCCATGCAGTCAAAAAATGTGCTGATGAAATCAAAATGGGAATATTGTTAATTCCTTCTGAATGTACACTTACAAGAAGGTTAGTTGGGCAAATGTGACTTTCAGAAGTTCCAATAAAAACCTTCACGTCCTCAGAGCAGTATCCACTCATGAGAGTTTGGTCTATTCTAGAATCCTCTGGGATTGATTTTACCTGCATGTTCACCAGGTTACACCCACTGCAACTCTCAGATTAGTTTACTGCACTATAATGTTAGGATATAGATTATCTCCAAGTCAAAGCAATGATTTAAGAGGAAAATCAACCCTCATTTACTGTAAAAATATTAGCCAGAATTTTCAAGAGACTGGTCATTTTAGGTGACCTCATTTCTGAGTGTTCAACTTAAGACTCATCCAGGGAGCCTGATGTTCAATACTTTGTGAAAAAAACAGGCTCTTTTAAAGTTTCGCAGGTTGGTCAACCAAAAACTGACGCATCCCAAATCACTAGTCACTTTGAAAATCGTGGCCATTGCATATTTATAACAACAAAAGCAGAAAATTAATAGATTGTGCTACCTCGTGATCCATAGATGTTATGGAAAGTGTCATTTAACAGGAAGTTGGGAGTGAAATGAATGTATCGTCCCTTTTCCCCACATCCTCCATATTGCAGTGTGTAGGGATCATCTCCGTGCTTCAAGTAAGGATTAGCCACGATAACATCTGCCTGAAAATAAAATAGCCCTTGTTTAAAGAGCAGCAGGAAATGGAGAGTGGCAGATGATTCTGTTGAATGGGATCATCCTGCAGCTTTTACTCACGGAACACCCCC